>NW_027522576.1:0-97743 GCF_052094955.1 Ictidomys tridecemlineatus
TACCCTAAACCTAACTCAAACCCTACATCTAACCCCAAGTCTAACTCTAAAAATAACCCCAATGCTAACCCTAACCCCTAATCCTCACCCTAACTCTAACTCTAACACTAATTAAAACACTTACATTAACCCTAATCCTTAGACTAACCCAAATTCCAACACTAACCCTAACCCTAACCCTAAGCATAACACTTTATATTTAACCCCTAACACAAACCCTAACCCTAGCCATAATCCTAACTACCTAACTCTAATGCTAACTTTAACCCTAAAATATACATTAAACCTAAGTCTAATCTTAACACTTACCCTTACCCTAACACTAAAACTAACCAAAACTCTAACCCTAACCTTGACAATAATAGTAATTCTAATCATGACCTTAATACTAACAGTAACCATAAACCTAATCCTAACTCTAGGCTTACACTAATCTTAAACCTAAAGCTAACCTTAATCCTAACCGTAACCCTAAACCTAATCCTGATTCTAATACTTACCTTAAAAAAACCTAACACAAAACCTACAGCTAACCCTAACACTATTCCTAATTTTAACCCTAACTATAACCCTAAACCTAACCCTAATTCTAATCCTAACACTAACTCTAACCTATAACTTTAATCCTAAACCTAACACTCATCCTAAACCTAAACTTAACCATAAACCTAAAGCTTATACTAAACATAACTTGTACCCTAACCCTAACTCTAAACCTAATGCACAATTTCTAACCATACCCTTAAACATAACCTTCTCCCTAAAACTAACCCGAAACCTAACACTAACAATAATTCTACCATATTTCTAACCCTTACCCTAAACTTAAACCTAACACTAATTTTAACACTAACCCGAACCCTAAATATAACACTAAACCTAAACTTAAAACTAAACCTAATCCTAATCCTAAACCTGACACTAACCATAAAACTTGAACTAACACTAACCCTAAACCTATTTCTAAATCTAAACCTAACACTAACTTTAACTCTCACCCTAACACTAAAATTAACCCTAACCCTAACCCTAACCCAAACACTTACCCTAATCCTAAATCTAAATCTAACCCTCACCCCTAACACTAATATTAACACTAAACCTAACCCTAATCCTAACCATAGACCTAATCCATACCCTAATTCTAAACCATCACATAAGTCTAAGTGTAACCCTAACACTAACCCTAACCATACACCTAACTCTAATTTTAACCCCAAAACTAACCATAACGCTAACACTAATTCTAACACTTATGCTAAACCTGAACTTAACCATTACCCTAAACCTAACACTAACGCTGAACCTAACCATTACACTAAACCTGACACTATCCCTAACAGTAAAATGGATCCTAGTATTATTCTTAACCCTAACACTAACCCTAATCTTACTCTAACCCTAACACTAAACTTAACACTAATCGTTACACGAACCTTAACCCTAACCCTAAACCTAAACTTCAACCTAACAATAACACTAACCCTAACCCTAACCTTAATCCTATACCCAACCCTAACCCTAAATCTTTTCATAAACCAAAACCTAATATTTCTGTAACCTTAAACCTAACACTAACTTGAAACCTAGCACAATCCTAACCCTAACCTATGCCTAACACTAACTCAAACCATAACCTTAACTGAAAACCTAACAAAACACTACACTAACCGTAAATATAACCCTTATTTTAACACTAAATCTAACCCTAATCCTAAATCTAACCGTAAAACTAACCATAACCCTAAGCAAAAACCTAACTCTAAATTTTATACTAACCCTAAGACTACACCAAACACTAACCCTAAACAGAAGCCTAATCATAACATTACCCTAACTGAACCCTAACCCTAACTATATTCCCAAATCTAACCCTTTACCTAACAGTAACCATGATTTTTACCCAAACCCCAAAAATATCTAACACTAATCCTAACAATAACCCTAACCATAACACTAATACTAACACTAAACCTAACCCTAACCTTAAAACCAACCCTAACCCTAATCATAAACCTAACCCTATCCTTAACCCTAATTATATCCATAACTCTAAACCTAACCTTAAACATAACTCTAACCTTAACACTAACCTTAACTATAACACTAGAATTAAACCAAACCTAACCCAACACTTACTCTAACCATCACCATAACCCTAAACCTAAAACTAAACCTAACATTAACATTCATCCTAAAACTAGACCTAACCCTAATCCTAACCCTAACACTAAACCTGACCCTAATTTTTACACTAACACAAAACCTAACCCTAACCCTAACACTAAACTTAACTCTAACCCTAACCCTTAACCAAACTCTAGACCTAATCTTAACACTAATCCCAAACCTAACCCTAACCATAAACAAAAAAAAAAACACACTAACATTAAACGTACACTTAAATCTTACCCTAAACCTAACAGTACTCCTAAACCTAACTACAACAGTAATGCTAACACTAATACTGCCCCTAACCCTAAACATAAATGTATCAATGTACCAAAACCTAACACTGAACCTAACACTAACACCAACCCTAAAACTAACCCTAACCGTAACACTACCCTAACACCTAAAATAAAACTAAACCTAAACTTATCCATAACCCTAACTCTAACACTAACCCCAACCTTAAAATTAACAATAACTCTAAACCTAAGCCTAATTTTATCGTTTATAGTAACCATAAACCTAACCCTAACCCTAAACACTAACCGTAACCATAAACCTAACCCTAAACTTATCACTAAAACTAATCTTACCTGTAACCCAAATGCTAATCAATGTAAACCTAACTCTGACCATGACTCTTACCATTACCCTAACTCCAACCCTAAGCCTAACCCTAAACTTTACAGTAACACAAAACCTAAATCTAACCCTATACCAAACACAAAACTTAACTCTAATCTTAACACTAACCCTAAACATAACCCTAACACTAACACTAACCTTAACCCTAACACTAATCCAAACAGTAGCCCTATCTATAACCCTAACAAAAAACATAAGCCTAACCCTAACATTAACCCTAACACTAACCTTAACCTTAAACCTAACCCTAAATCTAACCATAACCCTAAAACTAACCCTAAAGATAACACTAATTCTAAACCAAACCTCACCCTAACCTGTTCTATAACCCTAAACCAAACACTAAATTTAAATCTTACCTAAACCCTAACACAAAAAGTAACTCTATCATTAACCCTAATCATTACAGTAACCCTAAGCCTATTTTAAAACTAATCATAACCCTAACACAAAATCTAAACCTATACTAACCCTAACTCTAACCCTAACACTAACCCTAACCATAACCCTCACTCTAACAGTAATCAAAATCCTAATGCTAAACCTAAACCTTACCCTAACACTAACCCTAATTCTACTTTAATTCTAAACATAACCATAAACCTAGACCTAATACTAATCTTAAACCTAGTCCTAACATTAACCATAACATTAAACCTAAAACTAACTCTAAGCCTAAACCTGACTATAGTCCTAACCCTAGCTCTAACACGAATGCTAACCCTAATTTTAAATCTAAACCTAACACTATCTCAAAACCTAAAACTATACTTAAACCTAACACAAACTCTAATACTTATCCTAACGTTAAAACTTACACCAAACTTAAACCTAACACTAACGTTAACCATAACCCTAACACTAATCATAACACTAATAATAATCCTAACCATAACATAAAACTTAAGCCTAACCATAACACTACCCCTAAGCCTAACCCTAACCCTAAGCTTAATTCTAACTTTAACCCTAAAATTAACCCTAACAAAAACACTAATTCTGACCCTTATCCTAACCATATGCCTAGTATAACCGTAACCCTACATGTAACACTAACTGTAAAATTAACCCTAACTCTAACCCCCACACTAACCCTAACACTAATCCTAAACTTAACACTAACCCAAACACTAAACCTAATATTAACCCTAACCCTAAACCTAATATTAGCCCATATTCTAACCCTAAACCTAACCCTAAACCTAACCAAAATCCTAACACTAACTCTAACCCAAAATCTAACTCAAACCATAACCCTAACATTAACCCTAACCCAAATAATAACCCTATTTCTAACAATAAAATCGTAAGCCTAAATTAACACTAACCGTAACCCATACTGAAACAATAAAAAAACCCCTAAACTTAACTCTTACACTAACACTAACACTAACCCTAAACCTAACCCTAACTCTACCTTACACTAATGCTAATGCTAATTCTTACCTTAATTCTACCCATAACACTAACCCTAATACTGAACCTAACACTTACCCCCAAAAAACCCAAACCAAATCTTAAACCTAACCCTAACACTAACCCTTATTTTACCCCTAAGTGTAACCCTAACCCTAACACTAATCATAACACTAACCCTAACCTGAAACCTAACCCTAATTCTAACACTAATCTTAACTGTAATTCTAACCCTAAACTTTATCTTAATCATAACTCTAAACCTAACCGTGACTCTCACACAAACCCTAACCCTAACTGTAACCCTAACCCTAAAACCAAACAACCATAATTCTAACACAAAACTTAATCCTACACTATACCTAACCCTAACCATAACACTAAACCGAACATTTATCCTAAAACTAACACAAACCCTAACCATAACACTAATAATAAACCTAACCCTAAACCTAACCCTAATTTTAATCCTGACCCTAAACATGAACGTAGACCTAACATTAACCCTATCCTAATCATAAATCTAAACCTAACACTAATGTTAACCATAACCCTAACATTAACCTTAACAATAACCTAACCCTAACCCAAACACTAATCATAATTCTAACTCCAAAACTAACCATTACCCTAATCCTAACACTAATATTAACTAAACCCAACCCTAACCCTAATTCTAACCCCAATCCTAATCCTAACACTCACTCTAACATAAAACATAAGCATAACCCTAAAATTAAACCTAAACCTAACCTAATTCTAAACATAACTCTAACATTAACTCTAAAACTAACCCTAAACCAAAAACTAATTCTAACTCTTACCCTAACATAAAACCTAACTTTAAACATAACTGTAAACCAAAAAGAAACCCTAATCTTAAACCTAATGCTAACCCTAACAATAAACTTACTACTAAAATGAACTTTAACTCTAATGCTAAAACTAACACGAACCTTAAACCTAACCCTACCCTAACACGACACCTAACTCTAACCCTAAACCTAGCACTAAACCTAACTCTAAGTATAACCCTAAAACTAAACCTAACCGTGACACTAACCCTAATGCTAACTCTAATTCTATACCTAAACCTAACCTTAAACCTAAAACTTTTTTTAATTCTAACCCTAAACCTAACCCAAAACCGAACACAAACACTTACCCTATTCATCCAAAATCTACTCAAAACCTAACCAAACACTATATATAACCATAATTATAACCCTTATTCTAACCCTAACACAAACCCTAAACCTAAAACGAGCATTAAACCTATAACTTACCCTAACCAGACACTACCCCTAACTCTAAAATGAACCATAACTCTAAACAAAACCCCAATCGTAATAACAACCCTATCCTTTAACCCGAACAAAACACTAACACAGACCCAAACCGTAACCCTAATCTGAACACTAACCCTAAATCTAACATTAACCCTAACCCTAAACCTAACCCTAAATCTAAAACTAAGTCTAACCATAAACCTAACACTAACCCTAACTTTAAAACTAATCTTAAACCTAACACTAACCATGAAACTTACCCTAACACTAACCCTAACCCTATCCCCACACATAACAATAAGCCTAACCCTAAAACTAAACTTGACCCTAACCCTTACCCTAAAAGTAACCTTAACACTAATTGTAAACCTAACCCTAAAACTACCCAAAAATCTACCTCTAATCATAACCCCAACCCTATCTCTACCATTATCCTAACACTAAACCTATCTCTAAACCTAACCCTAATCCGAACCCAAATCTAAACCTAAAGTTAATCCTAACTGTCACCCTTAACCTAAACCTAACCCTAACAAAAACTCTGAATCTAACACTAACCCTAACTCTAAACCTAACACTAAACCTAGCACTATCCCTAAAACTCTCCACAAACCTAACCCTAACACTAACTCTAACTCTAACTTAAAGACTAGCAATCATTTTTAACATAACCCCAAACCTAACACTAATCCTAAACTTAAATCTAAACCTACCCTTACACCTAACACTAACTCTAACCCCAACTCTAACCCTAACCCTAACCATATCACAAAACCTAACCCTGTCCCAAACCCTCACCGTAACCCTAAACCTAACTCTAACACTATCCCTAAACCTAATCCTAAACTTAACTCTAAACCTAACACAAACCCTAACCCTAACTTAATTCTAACATTAACCATAATCGTAAACCTAACCCTAACAGTAAACCTAAATCTAACACATACCCTAACCCTAAAAATAAACTTAAACCTAACCCTAAAACTAATACAAAGCCTAACCCTAAACCTAACGCAAATACTAACTCTAACCCTAACCCTAACAATAACACTAAACCTAACCTTTACCTGAACAGAAACCTTAGTGCTAACCCTATCCTTAAGCCTAAGAGTAACCCTAACCCTACACCTAACAGTAAACCTAATTCAAATCCTCTTGTTAACCCCAAACATAACTCTAATCTTAACACAAAATTTAACCCTAAATCTAACACTATCCGTGATTTCAACAGTAACCCTGAGCCTACCCTAACTCTAACCTTAACACAATCTCTAATTTTAACTTTAACCCTAACCCTAACCCTAACCATAAACTTTACCCTAACCCTAATCCTAAATCTAATTCTAACCATAACTCTAAACCTAAAACTAACTCTAAACCTAATATTTACCCTAACCCTAACACTAATCCTAGCCCCAAACCTTACCCATACCCTAAAGTGAAAAGTAACACTAATCCTAAAACAACCCTAACCCTAAACTTAAACTTAACTCTAACACTTAACCTCACCCTAACTGTGATACTATCCCTAAACCTAACCTTAACTCTAACCGTAATCCTAAACCTAACAATAAACCTAACCCAAACCCTAAACCTAAAATACACCTGACCCTAACAATAACACTAATCCTAACCCTAACCCTAAACCAAAAGCTAACCTACACTAACCCTAATGCTAACACTTACACTAACACTATCCCTAAAACTAAACCTAACCCTAAGGCAAAACCTAACTCTAACACAAAACCCTATGATAACACTAAAACTCACCCTCACAGTCACCCTAACCCTAACACTAATTCAAATTCTAACCTTAACCATAATCATAATTGAATCCCTGATTTTAACAAGAATATAAGCATAACACTAACCCTAACCCTCAATCTAAATTTAAACCTAATCCTAACCATAAACCTAAAACTAACCATAACACCAACCCTAACCCTGACACTAAGCCTAATATAATACTTAAACCTAACTCTCAACCTAAACCCATCCATAACCCTAACACTAACCCTAACCCAAAACCTAACCCTAACACTAATCTTAATTTTAAGCCTAACACTAATCATAATGATAATACTAACCTTTACCCTAAAACTAATGTGAAGCTTATAACTAATCCTAACCCTAAAACTAACCCTAACCCAAACCCTAATGCTGACACTAACCCTAACTCTAACCGTAACAATAAACCTAAAACAACTGCTAAATCTAACATTAAGACTAAACCTACCACTAACCCTAAACATAAATTTAAACCTAACACTAATCCTAACCCTAACACTAAAACTGACCCTAACCATAAAAATAAAACTTAAACATAAAAGTAACCGTACACCTAAGCCTAATTCTATATATAACCCTACACATAACCCTAAACCTAACCCTAAATCTAACACTAAACCTATCACTAATCTTAACCATAACCCTAAACCTATAACTAAACCTAAACCTATTTATAAACCTAAACCTAACATAACCCATACCCTAAAACTTAACCTAACCCTAAAACTAACACTAACAATAACCCTAACCCTAATAATACCCCTAACCCTAATCTTCAACCTAACTCTACTCCTAACCCTTACCCTAACCCTAACCCTAAATTTACCTCTAATTATAAAACTAGCTCTCACCCTAACACTGACACTAACCCTAATCTAAACCAAATCCTAAAGCTAACCCTAACACTAAACCTAAACTTAACCTAACCCTATCCATAGTTATAACCCAAATCTAAACATAACCTTAACACAAACGCTAATTTTAACCTAAACCTAACCCTAACTCTAATCCTAACCCTAAAATAAAACCTAACCCTAACCATAATTCTAATTCTAACCATAAATCTAACCTAACCCTAATCGAATCAACAACAATCATCCTAACCGTAACAATAAACCAAACATTAATACTAACACTAACATGACCCAAACACTAATCTAAACGTAGCAGTAACCCTAATGCTAACCCTAAAACTAACACTAATCCTAAACAAAACCCTAATCCTAACAGTAAACATAATTCTAAACCTAACCCTAACCCTAAATCTAACCCTAACTCAAACCTAACAATAAACCTAACCCTAATCCTAACCCTAACAATAACTCTAATCCCGATAGTAACATTATCTTTAACCATAAAACTAACTTGAAATCTAACCCTAAACCTAACCCTAACGCAAATCCTAATCCTAACCCTCACAATAACCATAACACTAACCTGAAACCTAACTCTAACCCTAACCCTAACACTAACCCTAACCTTAATCCTAACCCTAACCCTATCTTTAAAACTAACTGTAACCCTAACATTAAACCTAACACTAACACTAAACCTAACCCTAACCCTAACAATAACACTGATGTAACATTAACTCTAACTGTAAACCTAAACTTAACATCTACCCTAAACCTAACTATTATCCTATTCCTAGCCCTATTTCTAACACTACCCTAACCATAAACTAACCATAACCTTAAACCGAACAATAAACCTAACCCAAACTTAACAGTAACCCTAAACATAACCCTCATCCTAACATTAACCATAACCCTAAACCTAACTATAACACTAACCCTAACCATTATCCTAATCCTAACAATAATCTTAACCCTAACCATAATGTAAACCCTAATACTAATCCTATAGCTAAATCTAATGCTAACCGTAACCCTAACCCTTACACTAACCCTAACACTAACCATAACCTAACTTTAATCCTAACAATAACCGTAACCCTTACCATAACCCTAACCCTTACCCTAACACAAACTCTAACCCATTTTCTAACCCTAAGACTAAATCTAAACCTAAACCAATCTTTTACCCTAACACTAACCCTAACCCTAAGTTTAACTCTAAACCTCTCTCTCACTCCAATCCTTAGAGTAAACTTAACCCCAATTCTGATGATAACCCTAACCCTTACCTAGCATTAACCGTAACCATAACACTAACCATAACCTAAACCCAACACTAAACCAATTACTAACCCTAACTCTAACACCACCACTCACACTAACCTAACCCTTACCCTAACCCTAATTATAAGCCTAACAATATCCTAAAACCTACCCCTAACGCTAACACTAATGACAAACCTAACCCTAAACATAACATTAACCCTAACTCTAGCCCTAAACCTAAAATTATACCTAACACTAACCCTAATCCAAACCCTAACAATAACCCTAATCTTAACTCTAATCCTATACCTAACATTAATCCTAAAATTAAACCTGTCCAAAAACCTAACCCTAACCCTATCTTGAAACCTAACACAAACCCAGACCCTAACTTACCTTAAATCTAACCAAATTTTAAACCTACACTAAAAATAACCCTAAATATAAAACTAAACCTAACACTAAACCTAGCACTAACACTAATTCTAATTTTAAGAGTAATTCTAAACCTAAACCTAAATCTAATACTAACCCTAATACTAACCCTAACACTAAACCAAACCTAACACTAACACCCAATCTAACAATAACCCTAACCCTAACCTTAACTTAACACTAACACTCACCCTTAGCCTTACCCTAACACTAACATTAACCCTAATCATAAACATAACCCTTACCCAAACACTAACACTAATCTAACTTTAAGCCCTAACACTAACTCTAACCATAAACATAATCCTAATACTATCCATAACACTAGTATTATACATAAATCTGAACCTAACCCTAAACCTAACCTTTACACAAACCCTAATCCTAAATTAACCGTAACATAAACTCTAACCCTAACACTAAACTTAATCTTAGCCCTAACACTGAAACTAACACTAACCCTAATGTGAATCCTAATACTAATCCAAAGCCTATATTGAACCCTAAATGTAACCCAACTCTGACACTAACTGTAAAACTAACCATAACTCTAAACATAACACAAAGTGTAAACTTAACAATAACACTAACCCTAACAATAAATCTAACCCTAAGTTTAACCTTAAACCTAATCCTATTCCTAACACTAAAACTAACCCTAACCATATTTCTGAACCTTAACCATAACAATAACCCTAAAACTAAACCTATACCTCACCATAACCATAACCCTAAACTCAACCCTAAACCCAACCCTAACTGTAAGCCTAAACCTAACCCTAAACTAACACTAAACCTAATGCTAACACTAACCATAGCCCTAAAACTAATCTTATTCCAAACCTAAACCTTAACCCTAAACATAACACTAAAACTAACACTAACTGTAACCGTAACCCTAAACCTAAACCTAGTCCTATGCATAACACTAAACTTAAAACTAATCCTCACTCTAACACCAAACCTAACTCTGACGAGAACCCTAAACTTAACCCTAAAAATAACACTTACCCTAAACCTTACCCTAACACTAACCCTAACCCTTAACCTAACCCTAACCCTAAATCTAACTCTATCCTTATTCTAGACTTGACCCTAACCCTAACACTAACACAAAACCTAATTCTAACACTAACCATAAGCCTAAACCTAACCCTAAACTTAACCTTAATCTTATCCATAAATCTAAACCTAACTCTAAAAATAACCCAATACAAACCCTAAGTTTAAACTAACCCTTATGCTTAACCTAAAACAAAACCTAACACTAACCCTAATCCAACCCTAACCCTAAACCTATCACTAACCCTATAAACAACCATAATCATAAACCTAAGACGAAACCTCATGTTAACGCTCACTCAATCTTTAGAAATAACCCTAATCCTACAACTAATATGGACACTAACCTTTACACTAACAGAAAAAAATACACAAACCCTAACCCTAACACTAAATTTAAGACTAACCCTATCCCTAAACCTAAATCTAAACCTAAACTTAACACTACATGTACTGCTAACCCAATTTGTAACTATAACACTAACTCTAAACCTAACAGTGACCTTAAACCTAACCCTAACCCAAACTTAACACTGACCATAAAACTAATCTTAACTCTAAACCTAACACTAACCCTTACCCTAACTATAACACTAACTCTAACATGAACGCTAACCATAACCCTAACACTAAACCTAGTACAAATCCTAACCCTGACGCTAAATCTAATGCTTAAACTATACTTCAAATTATCACTAGCCCGAAACTTAACCCTAACACTAACCCTACCCCTAACCCTAACACTAATTCTATCAATAATCTTAACCATAAATGTAACACTAACCCTAACCCTAACACAACACAAACCCTAATCTAAACATAACACTAAACCTAACCCTAACCCCAACACTAAACCTAACGATAACACAAACCTCAACCATAACACTAAAGCTAATCCTAACCCTAACCCTTACCCTAAATGTAAACATAACTCAACCTAAGACTAACCCTAATGCTAACCCTAACACTATTTCTAACCCTAACCCTACAGTTATCCCTAACCCTAACCAAAACACTAACCCTAAACCTATCCCTAAAACTAATCCTAATCCTAATTCTGACACTAATCCTAAACCTATCCCTAATGCTAAATTTATAACTAACCCTAAACCTAATCCTAACCCTAATTCTAATCATAACCCTAACCCTTACGTGAACCCTAACATAAACATTAGCCTAACCCTAACACTAACCCAAATTTTAATTCTAACACTAACTCTAATTCTATGCATAATACTACCCAAACTCTAACAGTAATTCGCACCCTAACCCTAACCCTAAACCTCACTGTAACCCTAAATCTAACCCTAACTCTAAACCTAAAATTAAACTTACACTAACACTAAACCTAAACCTAACCATAATCCTAAACCTAATCCTATTGATAAACATAAGCATACCCTTAACCCTAACACAAAATGAAACTGTATCCTAAACCTAACCCCAACAATAAAACTAAACAAAACCCAAACACCAACCCTAAACCTAATCCTCACTATAACACTTATGCTAACCCTAATCCTAACCCTAACACTGACCCTAAATTTAACCCTAAATATAACACTATAACTAGGCCTAACCCCAACTGTAATCCTAAACAAACCCCTAAAAAAAAACCAACCCTAACCCTAACACAAACCCTAACCATAAACTAACCCTACCCTAACCCTAACCCTAAACCTAAAACTAACACAAAACCTAATCCTAAACCTAACCCTAAACCTAAACCCAACCCTAACTCAAACCCTAATTCTATCCTTAACCCTATCTCTAACATATACTTTAACCTTAACTCTCACACCAATCCTAACAACATATGTAATCCTAACCCTAAACCTAACACTAAAACTAACACTAAACCTAACCCTAACACTAATGCTAACCATAGCACTTACACTAAACCTAACCCTAACACTAACACTAACACTAACACTAACCCTAAACCTAATACTAACCTAAACACTAACTCTAATTGAAATAGTAACACTAAACCTAACTGTAACCATAAGACTAACCTAATTCTTATCCTTAAACTAAACCTAACTCTAACACTAAACCTAATTCAATATAAAATATAATCATAAACCTTATCCTAACCCTAAGCTTAACACTTACGTCAACCCTAACCATAAACCTACGACTAAGCCTTACACTAACTCTTACCATAACCCTAACCATAACCCTAAATTTAATCTTAATCCAAACCCTAAACCTAAAACTAAGTCTAAAATCTTACCATAACTTTAACCCTAACCCTTACACTAAACCTACCCCTACCACTAATCCTAACACTAAACTAACCCTAAACCTAATCCTAACCCTAGCCCTAAACCAAATCATCACTGTAATTATACTTTAAACTTAACCATAACTTAATCATAACCCAAACCCTAAACATTACACTAAGCTTAAAACTAATAGTTACCACAACTTTAACTCTAACCCTAACACTAAATCTAAACCTTACTGTAAAACTAAACCTATACCTTACTCTAACCCTAACTCTAAACCTAACAATAACCCTAATATAAAACTAAAACTAAAGCTAACACTAACCTTAATCCTCAACCTAACACTAAATCTAATGCTAAACTTAATCCTACCCTAACACTAACTCTAAACCTAACCGGAATCCTAACACTAACACTAACCCTAAACCTAACACAAACACTAACACTAAATCTAATTCAAACCCTTACCCTATCTTTAACCCTAAACCTAACACTAAACCTAAACCTAATCCTAACCCTCATCCTAAAGTGTAACCTAACCATAACCCTAAATCTAAACCTATAACTAACCATAAGCTTAACAATAAACATAACCCTAACACTAACACTAACTAAAATTTTTACCCTAACTTTATTTAAAATGAACCCTAACACTAACCATAAATGCAACCTTTAAATTATCAGTAACCATAACCCTATCCCTAAACCTAAAACTAAACCTTACCCAAACACAAAGCCTACCATAACCCTAACCCTAATACTAAACCTAATTCTAAATCTAACCCTTCCCCTAAACCCGAGCCTAACTGGAACCCTAATAGTATCCACAAACTTAACTCTAACCCTAACCCTAACCCTACCCTAACACACAACCTAAACTTAACCTAAAACTTACCATAAATTTAATCCTAATCCTAACACTAACCCTAACAATAATACTAACCTTAACCCTATATCTAACACTAACCTAACCCTAACACTAAGGTTAACACTAAATCTAAAGCTAGGCCTAACTCTAAACATGAAACTCTCTCTAATATTGACACTAACCCTAACCCTAACACTAACACTAACCTTAACCATAATACTAACACTAACACTAAACCTCATTCTGTCCATTACCCTAATACTATTGCTAACCATAAAAAAAACTCTTCTTAAAAATAACCCTAAACCAAACACTAACCCCATTACTTAACCTAATCCTAAGTTTAACCCTAAAAAAAAAATCCTAATATTACCCCTAACATTAACATTAACTCTAACACTAACCGTAACCCTAACACTAACCTTAAGCCAAACCTAAGCCTAACTCTAACGCTAAGCTTATCTGAAAACTAAACCCTAACACAAACCCTAAAGTGGACCTAAACTTAACCCTAATCTTTATCCTAACCCTAACCCCAACACTTACTCTAAACCTAACCTTAACCCTAAAACTAACCCTAACACTAACAATAAAATTAACCCTCACCTTAACACTAACCCTAAACCTTATTCTAAACCTAACTGTAATCCTAACCCTAATTCTATCTCTAACTGTAAACTTAACACTAAATGTAACCCTAACACTACCCCTAACCCTAACACTAACATGATCCTTACTTCTAAACCTAAGTTTAACACTAATTGTAACCCTAAACTCTTAAACATTACACTAAAACTTATCCAACCCAAACCCTATAACTAACCCTTAACCGAACCCTAACCCTAACTTTAAGCCTAAACCTAAACCTGTCTCACATTAACCCTAACCCTTAACCTAACACCAAACCACTCCCTAACCTTAAGGCTAACCCTAAAAGTAACTCAAACGATAACACTATTTGTAACACTAAACCTAACTGTATCTCTAATCCTAACACTATAGAACCTTAAACCTAATTCTAACCCTAACATAAGCCTTTTCCTTATCTCAATTCTAACCCTAACCCTTACACTAAACTTAACACTAACACTAACTTTAACCCTAACACTAAAACTGAAGCTAACCTAACACTAACTTTAACCCTAAACCGAACCCTTAGACTAACCTTAACTCTAACCCTAACTCTAAATTTAACCCTAACACTAAACTTAATTCTAATCCTAAACCCTAACCTAATCCTAATCCTAAATCAAATTGTAACCCTAACCCTAACACTAACCCTAAAACTAAATCTAATACTAAAACTCACTGTAAACGTAACTCTAAACCTATCCCTAACTGTAACCTTAACAATAACCTAAACCATAACCTTAACCCAAACACTAATTAATCACTGATCCTAACCCTAACTTTAATACTAAACTTAACCATAACCATAACCATAACCATAACCATAACACTAAAACTAATGTTAATCTTAATATAAAACTAACCCTAACCCTAATACTAAACCTAACCCTAAACCTAAATCTAAAACTAACCCTTATTTTAAAACTAACCCTAACCCTAAGACAAACCCTACAATAACCTTCACCCTAACACTAAAGCAAATCCTAACACTAAACATAACCCTAACCCTAAACCTAAACCTAAAGCTAAACCTAATCCTAAACCTAACACTAAAATTAATTTAAACCCTATACCTAATCCTAACCCTAATAATAATCGTATCTGCAACACTCATCCTAACTCTAAACCTAAAAAAAAAACAAAAATATAATTTTAACCCTAATGCTAAGAGTAACCTTGACACTATCCCTAACCCTAACCATAACATTAACCCTAACTCTAATCTTAAAACTAAACCTAAATATAAACATAAACCTACACTAACCCTAAAACAAACCCTAACCTATTTCTACCCTTAACAATAAATCTAACCCTAACCCTAACACTATCCCTAACCCTAACAGTAACCCCAAAACTAAACCTAAAACTAACCAAATCATAAACCAAACACTAACCCTAACAGTAACCCTATCCCTAATCCTAAAATTAAAACTAAAACTAACCCTAAACCTAACTCGAACACTAACCCTATCCCTACCCTTTACCCTAACATTAACCCAAACCCTAACATTAAACCTAATCCTAATCCTAACAATAAACCTACAACAAAACCTAATCTTAACCCTAACACTAACTCTTACCCTAAACCTATACCTAACTTTAAAACTAAACCTAAAAATAAACCTAAAGCCTAACACTAAACCTGAGAATAAACGTAACTGTAACCTTAATCCTAATTCTATCTCTAAGCATAAACTTAACTTTAAAATAATTCTAACCCTAACACTGACACTAACATAATTCCTAACCCAAAACCTTAGTTTAACACTAAACCTAACCATAACCTTAACAGTGACACTAACCCTAACGATAAACTGAACCCTAAAACTAACCATTACACAAACACTAACCCTAATGCTAAAATTAACACCATAATGCTAAACCTAACACTAAACCTAACTATAAGCCTTATTCTAAACCTAACCATATGAATAATCCTATCCATAACCCTCAACTTAACCCTAACCCTAACACTAAACCTAAAAGTAATTCTAACACTTACCCTAAAGGGAACCCTAATACTAACACTAACCATAATTATAATTCTAACAATAAACCAAACAAAAAACCTAAGCATAACCCTAACCCTAAACCTAAAACTAACTCTAGACCTCACACTAACCATAACCAAAATCCTAAAATTAAACTTAACTCTAACACTAAAAATATCCCTAACACTCACCATAATTCTAAACTTTATCTTAACCCTAATCCTAACTCTAACCCTAAGAGTAAACCAAACTCTAACTCAACCTAAATCTAACCCTTACTCTAGCCATAACACTAACCGTAACACTATCTCTAAACCTAAATCTAAAACTAAACCTAACATTAACCTTAACATCAACCATAACCCTAACCCTAACCTTTACACTGCCTTAATCCTAAAGCTAACACTAACGCTAAACATATACCTAAACTTAACACTAATCCTAACACGAACGCTAACGGTAACCCAAACCCTAAATTTACCCTAACCGAAACCAAAGCCTAAATCTAACTCTAAAACTAACCCTAACTCTAACCATAACCCTAACACCAACATTAACACTAAACCTATAACTAACCCTAAAACTAAACTTTACTCTCTTCCTAACTCTAACACTAACCCTAACACTAAACATATAACTAACCCTCAGCCTAAACCTAACACTAAACATAAACCTAATCATAATCCTAACCCTAACCTTAATACAAACCTTAATCTTAACAATAACCTTAGGAATAATCCTAAACCTAACCCTAACACAAACACAAACTCTAAACCTAACCTGAATTATACACTTATGATAACCCTAACCATAACACTAACCATAACCATAATAATAACCCTAACACTTAACCTAACCCCAACCCTGACACTAACCCTAAATCTAACTGTAAGCCTAAACCTTACACTAACCCTAAACCGAATTCTAAACCTAAACCTAAACCTATCCCAAATTCTAACCCTAACACTAACCTTAATCCTAACCATAACCCTAACCCTAATGCTAAACACAATCCTAACACTGAACCTAAACCTATCCCTAAACCTAACACGAACCCTAAACTTACCATAACCCTTAACATAACGCTATGCCTAAAACTAAACTTAATCCTAACACTAATCCTAAACCTAACCTTAATACTAATCATAACCCTAACACTACCCCTACGCCTAACCCTAATCTTAACCCTAACCCTAAATCTATCCCTACCTTTAACCCTAACCCTAACCCTAACACTATACCTAAACTTAATCCTAACTCTAAAATTAAACCTAACCCTAACCCAAATAAAAACCTATCCCTAAACCTAAACTTTACCCTAATTCTATACTTAATCCTAACACTAACTCTAACCCTCACCATATCTCTAAACCTAAACTTAACCCTAACTTTAACCCTATCCCTAACCATAACATTAACACTAATTCTAACCCTAAACATAACCAAATTCTAACCCTAACACTTACACTAACCTCAACCCTAAACCTAAACTTAAATGTAAAACTGAGCATAACCTAATGATAACCCAATCACTAACACTAAGCCTAACTGTAACACTAACCCTAACCCTAACACTAACACTAACACTAAACCTAACCCTAACCCTGAATGTTACACTAAACTTAACCATAAATTTAACGCTAAACCTATCCACAACCATAATCTTAACAATAACCCTAAATCTAACCCTAACTCTAACCTTAACCCTAATTATAAACCTAACACTAAACCTACCATTTACACTAATCTGAACCTTAATCTGACCCTAAAATTAACCATTACCCTTACACATACCCTACCCTAACCTTAAGGCTAACTCTAAACCTCAAACTAATCCTAACCATAACTCTAACAGGAACTGTAACCTTTATCTTAAACTAACCCTAACACTAAAATTTATCCTAACACTAATAATATCCCTAAACACTAATCCAAAATGAATACCTAAACCTAACACCAACCCCATTAATATCCAAGCCGCTAAACCTAATCCTATCTTTATCACAAAAACTAACCCTAATCTAACCGTAACCCTAAACCTTACACTAATCCAAACACTAACCCTGACACTAACCCTAACCCTAAACTTAATCTTTACACTAACACTTGCCAAGGTCTCGGCTTGGCACAGAATCACGAGCCACCACACAGCTTTGAAGGTTCAAACAGCAATTCTTTATTCTTTATTTATCTCACAAAGCCTCCACACAGGTCCAGGAGAATCCCAATCTCCCCCACAATTCAAGTCCTAAATACTTTCTCTCCAGGAGAACTCAGCAACAGGCATGCCCTACTCCCAGCAGGAATAATCTTCAACCTCCAACATTCCTAAAACTCCTATTGTCACGCCCTAAACCCAAGGACGGGGATACTTCCTGCAAGATACACCCTAATCCTGGATTCACCCTGGTGATTGAGCAGGGTCACCTTTCTCAAACACACAAGCAAGGTCGCAGCAAATTTCCAAGGCAAGTCCATTTAACATGGGGTACGCTGGCAAGGATTTCAATGCGTCATTCCTACTTGGTAATGGCCCTCAGCATCTCCCCCCTTCTGATTAATTAAACAACAAGCAATGTGGTTTAGGACCATGCCTGGTAGGTTGTCCAATTCAACATATGGTTTTTACCCGTCATGGGAGAACTGACCTTTAGACGTCAGTTTCCTGTCTTAGGTTGAAACCACTGCAACCAGATCAACCCGTCACTGACTACAGGTCCAGCATTCAGCCATGCTTGTGGATAGGCCTAAGCAAAAGTGGGGGGGTGAGGTTCTTGCCTCACCTCTGTTGGCCCCCAAATTTTAGACCATCACTAATAGAAGGGAGGAAGACACAGAAATGTGACGACACCAAGCCAATTGACGGCTCCTTTGGAAAAATTGCGTCACTGGTGACACCATCAGCAAAGATGCCAGCATTACCACAATTAACATGGGGTGCGCTGGCAAGGAAATTGTATCACTGGTGACACCATCAGCAAAAATATGCCAGCAGTACCACAATTCGCTGCACCAGACGATAGTTCACAATGCATGCAACTGATATGTAGTCTAGGCAAGTTCTGCAAGCAGTTCAAAGTGGAAGAGTCTATCAATATGTCCATTTCCTCCCAAAGTAAATCAAGTCCTTGATTAAGCATTACTTGATAAGTTATATTTATTGATGCATCAGTTTATACAGTTTACTGTGGTAGCTATCATAGAAGCTGTAGTTTGGTTTTCTTAGTCTTCACCGGCACTGGGATGGAGATGGGAATTCTGGTAATGATGTTAAAGAGACATTATCCTGAACAGAATTATTAAATATAATGAAAAAGAAAAGTGAAAGTAAACAAACAGATCTGTTAACCACCTTTAAAAACAATCCCTAACAGCTGTTTACCTAATTTAGATTAATAAGCAAACAGATCTGTTAATCACCTTTGAAAATGATCATTAACAGCTGTTTACCTAATTTAGATTAAACCACTTAAATCACGTGAATAAAAAAAGAAAATTTCGGATCCATTTTTTCATGAGCGCTCCTCATATAAAAATATTGACATACACACATACTGACAGGCAACACAAAACACTGCACACATAACATACAACACATAAGACAATAGTAAGTAAAGGCCTTGTAGCTATACCTAGGTGAAATCTTCATTGCAATGTTTAAAAACTCAACAGTCAAAAAATAAAACACAGTCAAAAAATAAAACTGATCAGAAAAACATTAACCTAGGTTTGTATTAGCTCAAAGAATAAAATAGAACTTTATGATGTGGGAAAAATGCAATAATAAAATACATATTGAAAAAAGACACCGTGGTTAATCACTGTTGAAGATGTAATAATAGCCAAGCTGGAGCTCTGGATATCAGCTGTTATGGATTTCAGTCAAATTTTCTTTTTTTTCTGTAGAAATTGTCTTGGTTAACCTCTCTGGAGTCCAAATTGGCTGCTGTTCTCCCTGTGGGAACACACAAACAGAACCCTGACTCCAGACAATAACTGGGTCAGGACTTTTCCATTTTCCTGTTAGAATATCTTTCCAAAGTACCTTAGGCTTATGTACATTTTTCGGATACATATGTCTTTCCGCAGCACTAAGTCTTGATGAATCCAAATTTAGAAAGTTTAGAGTAAAAAGTCTTATTTTAAGTTTATCTTTGGGGGATATATACCCCTTTCCAATTCCCTATTTTTGCTTTAATAAGTACATTTTAATAGTTTGATGAGCTCTTTCAACTATGCCTTGTCCCTGTGGATTCTATGGGATTTCTGTTATATGAGTAATACCAAATGATGAGCAAAATTGTTTAAAAGATTTAGAATTGTAACCAGGACCATTATCAGTTTTTAACTGTTTAGGAACACCCACAGTTGCAAAATTTTGTAATCAATGAGCTATAACATGTTTAGTTTTTTCTCCGGCATGAAGGGAGCCCATCAAAAATCCGGAAGAAGTATCAACTGTAACATATAAATATTTTAATTTTCCAAATTCTGGCAAGTGTGTGACGTCCATCTGCCAAATATGGTTAGGTATCAGTCCTCTAGGATTGACTCCAAGTTTAACTTGTGGTAAAAAGGTCACATAATTTTGACATTGTTTTATTATATGCCTGGCTTGTTCCTTAGTTATATTAAAATGCTTTTGTAAAGTATTAACATTAACCTGAAATCTTTTATGAAAATTTGTAGCTTCTTCTACAGTAGAAAAAATATGTATATCATGTGTAGTTTTATCTGCTAAATCATTGCCCAAACTAAGGGCTCCAGGCAATCCTGTATGTGCCCTGATATGTCCTATAAAGAATGGATCTTGGGGCTGGGGATGTGGGTCAAGCGGTAGCGTGCTCGCCTGGCATGTGTGCGGCCCGGGTTCGATCCTCAGCACCACATACAAACAAAGATATTGTGTCCGCTGAGAACTAAAAAATAAATATTAAAAATTCTCTCTCTCTCTCTCCTTTCTCACTCTCTCTTTAAAAAAAAACAAAGAATGGTTCTTTTCTATCCCAGATTAGACTTTGTATAGTGGAAAACAAAGAGAAAAAAGTAGAGGAAGGGGAAATACTACCAGCATCTTTAAGGGATATTATAGCATTAACTATATACTGACTATCAGAAAATAAATTAAATACAGAATCTTTGAACATCACAAAAGCTTGTAAAACTGCATTAAGCTCTACCTTTTGAGCTGATTGTTTGGGAACTAAAAATGTAAATGTTTGATCAGGGGTAACTACTGCAGCTGTACCATTATTAGTCCCATAAGTGAATATATTTAGAGAATTCAAGATAGGTGTTTTTCTTGTCATTTTAGAAAAAACTACAGGATGCTTAGACAAAAAAGACAACAAAGGATTAGATGGTAAGTGATTATCAAATGAAACATTTGATTTAAACATGATTATTGCCCAAGTATTTAACTCATTAGCTAACTCATCAATTTGCTCCATAGTAAATGGAGTAATAATTTTATTGGGAGAAATTCCAAACACTCCCTTTACTGCTTTTATTCTTTCGAGTATTAATTGTCCTACAGCCTCAGGATACCTAGTAAGAATAGTGTTAGAAGAATAAGATAAATGTATCCACAATAATGGACCTTCCTGCCAAAATACTCCTGTAGGAATATTTTTTGTTGGTAGTACAATAAATAATAAAGGCAAACTTATATCAATTCTATCTAAATGCATATTTTCCATATATGTCTCAATAATTTTTAATGCCTTTCTAGCTTTAGGAGTTAACATTCCGGGTGAATTTGGATCTGATGGACCTTTTAGAATATCAAACAAAGGTCCCAACTCTCCTGTTGGTATGCCTAGATAAGGCCTTATCCAATTTATATCTCCCAACAACTTTTGAAAGTCATTAATTGATTTGAGTTGATCTACTCGTATTTGAATTTTAGGTGGACAGACCATGGTTGAGGATAATAGTAGTCTTAAATAATTAATTGGAAAATTTAATTGTACTTTGTCTATTCCTATCTCTAGATTATAATTTTTTAATAAGTTTGTAAGTGTGGCATAACATTCAAGCAATGTGTTTTTATCTTTATATGCCAATAATACATCATCCATATAGTGAAATATTTTTAGTTCAGGATTTTGATTTCTAAGTGGCTGGATTGCTTTATTAATATATATTTGACACATAGTTGGACTGTTAGCCATTCATTGAGGGAGTATTTCCATTCATATCTCTCATCAGGACCTTCATGATTTAATGCAGGGATAGTAAATGCAAAACGTGGACTATGCTCGGGATGAATTGGATTCGAAAAAAAGCAATCTTTAATGTCTATAGCTAAAACATGCTACGTTTTTGGTAAAGCAGACAATTGAGGAATCCCTGACTGAGCAGGTCCCATAATAACCATCTCATTATTAATGGCTCTTAAATCTTGCAATAATCTCCATTTACCCAATTTCTTTTTGATGACAAAAATGGGAGTATTATGGGGAGATACGGAAGGTTGTAAATGTCTTTCTGCTAATTGTTGTTTGCCAGATCATGGGCTACTTTTATATTTTCTTTAGTCAGAGGCCACTGAGGAACCCACACTGGTCTTTCTGATTTCCAAGTAATTTTAATTGTCTCAGTGGCCCTTTCTGAAAATCCAACCCATGTCTGTCTGTTCCTTGATCTATTTGAATTGGTGCTGCTATACCTTGTTCTTGTTTTCCTAATCTTTTTTCTTTCCGGATACCTTGTCTAGCCCTAGTAATGGGCGCATTAGGATTGATGTTATTTGGTAACATCAAACTGAGTTCATCTAGGACATCTCGTCCCCATAAATTAATAGGAAGGTGATCCAAAACATATGGCTGTATAGTTCCTTCACATCCTTAAGGATCCTTCCAATCTAATACCATAGCACTTCTATGGGAATTAGTCCCCACTCCTAGGCCTCGAAGCGTTTAAGTGGCTTGTTGTAATGGCCAATGTTTTGGCCATTTTTGAAGAGATATGATGCTAAAGTCAGCACCTGTGTCCAGCAGTCCATTAAATTCATGACCCTGAATATTTAGTTTTAGCATTGGGTGAGAATCTAAATTTAAAGACAGCATAGCCCAATCTAAACCTGTGGAGCCTAATCCCTTGGAACCTCTTTCTACATTAAGACTAGAGAACTTATTATGTAAGCTGGGTATTATTAACAATTGTGATATTCTATCTCCAGGTGAAATAACTGATATACCTCCTGGAGAACTAGCTATAATTTTTATTTCACCTACATAATCAAGATCAATTACCCCAGGACTTATCATAAGTCCTTTTAATGTAGATGAACTATGTCCCAATAATAAGCCTACTGTTCCTTGGGGAAGAGGTCATTTACTCCTGTAGGAATGATTTGAACTCCCATCTCTGGAGTTAATACTGCTCTGGCAGAGGCGCAGATTTCCAAACCTGCACTCCCTCGAGTTTGTCCGATGAGGGATTTAATGGACAATGTGTCCTGGGCACCACCCTGATGGTGTTTCTGGGATGCTCAACTGCCCCGTATATTTGTGGTTGTGGGCCCCAGAGCATTGGGCCCCCCAGTCCGTTTTTTGGCAATGAAGCCTGATGTCTTTCTCCACGATATTGTGGGTAAATACCTGATCCTTGTCCGTTTTTGGATAAGGGTGTACTTTCTATGGTGATTTGAAAATTGCATTCATTAGCCCAATGTCTCCCTCTACGGCATCGTGGGCAAATACCCGGTATTCTATTCCTTTGATTTCTAGTTTTGTTAAACCCTCCTCTTATGGGGATAGTCCTTTTAAAATGTCCTGTTTGTTCACAATTATAGCATGTTTCTGCCCTGTCATCTAAAGCCTGTTGTACTGCAGCTGCTAAGACTTGCCCTTGTTCATTAACATCTCTACATAATTTAATATATGTGTTTAAATCTTGATGTCTCAATGGTCTAATAACCTCTCTGCAGCAACAATTTGCTTGGTCATAAGCCAGTTGTTTTGTTAATGGCATTGCTTGTTCTGTGTCACCAAAAATTTTGGCAGCCGTTTGAATAAGCCTATCTACAAAGTCAGCGTAAGGTTCATTAGGTCTCTGTATTACCTTAGATAGCTGACCTTGTATATCTATATGTCCTTGTAAAGTCTTCCATGCCCTAACTGTGTCTGCAGCAATCTGTGCATATACAGCAGGATCATATTCAATTTGTTGCCATTGACCCTCATAAGGTCCCTTTCCTAACAACATATCTAGATTTCTTTGAGGGTAACCAGCTGCTGCATTTTGCCTAGCTGTCTCCATGCAAAATTCCTCATTGGCAACCTTCCATAACAAATATTGTCCTCCATTTAGCACAGATTTACACATGCTAGCCCAATCTGCTTGCATCATGTCCAAGTTAGTAATGGACTCGACCATACTTATGTATAGGGAGCTTGAGGACCATTGGTTGTTGCAGCTTCCTTTAACTGCTTCACTGTTTTAAATTCTAAAGCACGGTGAATTCGCTGCCCTCCTACCTGTTCAAATACAGGGCATGCTAATCTTTGAGGTCCTGTCTCAGGATCCCACTTATCAACTACGGGGTTTGAGGGCCACTCAGCTGTCTCTATTGGTGGGGCTTTTGGTTGAATTACGCCCTCTGGTAATAAAATGGAGTTAGTAACAGACTCTTGTTGTGGTCTTTTTCCTAATAACCCCTTTTCCTTTAAATTTTCTTCCTTTCTCTGACTATCTCAAGAGACCTTCTCTTTTGCTTGATCTAAAATGTCTTTCTTCATGGTCTGAATTTTTAACAATTTACTTAACACCTTTTTGGTTTCTTTTTTACTAATTTCTATTCTTCTATAAAGATAACGCAACCCAATAAGATAACACAAAACAAAACCACAACTGAATGAAACAAAAACTGAATAAAAATTTACTGTATCAATTTTCTCTTTCTCAAGGCTAACAAACTTCAAACCTTGAGCCAACAATTTTTCCCAGTTTGCCTGAGAAATTTCTAGGGATAGGCAGGTTGAAACAAAAACAAAATAAATCAAAACAAGAACACATTGTTTTTTGAAATGGTCACCCATTCTCTCGCCTTCCCTCAGGGGTGAGCGATTTTACTCTCCTCCAAGTTTCAGACGTTCCACGTACGGGCCCCCAAATTGCCAAGGTCTCAGCTTGGCACAGAATCATGAGCCATCACACAGCTTTGTAGGTTCAAACAGCAATTCTTTATTCCCGATCTCACACCGCCTCCACACAGGTCCAGGGGCAATCCCAATCTCCCCCACAATTCAAGTCCTAAATACTTTCTCTCCAGGAGAACACAGCAGCAGGCACGCCCTAATCCCAGCAGGAATAATCTTCAACCTCCAAATTCCCAAAAACTCCTATTGTCATGCCCTAAACCCAAGGACAGGGATACTTCCTGCATGATACACCCTAATCCTGAATCCACCCTGGTGATTGAGCAGGGTCACCTTCCTCAAACACACAAGCAAGGTCGCAGCAAATTTCCAAGGCAAGTCCACTTAACATGGGGTACGCTGGCAAGGATTTCAATGTGTCATTCCTACTTGGGAATGGCCCTCAGCAAACACTAACCCTAATGCTTAACCAAACACTAATCCCAAACCTAAGCCTAATACTAATTCTAAGATTAACCCTAACCACAACCCTAATCATATACCTAACAGTAAAACTAAACCTAACCCTAATCCTAACACGAAACTTAAATGTAAACATAACAATAACCCTAATACTAACTCTAAACCAAACCCTAATTTTAACTCTAACATTAACCCTGACCCTAACTCTAAACCTAACCCTAACCCTAACCGTAAACCTAATACTGAACCTAACCTAATCATAAAACTAACCCTAACCCTAACCGTAACATTAACACAAACTGTAACACTTACCCAAACCTAAATCCAACCCTAAGCCTAATGCTAACAATAACACTAATGTTATCCCTAACTCTAACATTAACCCTTAACCTAATCCTAACCATAAACCTAACCCTAAATCTAACCCTAATTTTTAACCTAAAACTAACTCTATCTCTAACACTAAACTTTACCCTAACCCAAAATTTAACCCTAACAATAACTCTATCCCTATATTTAACACTAACCCTAAAACTATCTCTAAAACAACACTAATGTTAATATTAAGCCTAATACAAACCACAACCCTAACCCTAAACCTCATTTTAAACATACCCCTAAACCTAACCCTAAACCTATCCATAATCCTAAAACTAAACCTAACACTAAGCATAAGAGAAACCCAAACAGTAACCTAAATTTAACATACACCTAAACTGAACACTAAACCTAACTGTAACTATACCCCTAACCATAACAAAAACTTAACCCTAACCCAGAGCCTATAAATAACACTAACCCTAAACCTTACCCTAACTCTAACAGTAACGCTAGAATTAAAAATCATAACCATAAACCTAAACCTAACAAAAACCCTAATTCTAACCATAAACCAAATCATAAACCAAACCATAATTTTAACCTTAATACTACACATTACCTAAACCTAAACCTAACTATAACCCTAACATCATCCCTAACCCTAACCTATCCCTAAGCCTAAACATAACACTAACCCTAACTATAACTATAACTCTAAGCCTAACACTAAACCCAAACCTAATTTTAACCATAACCCTAACACTAATCTTAATCCTGAACCTAAACTAATTCTAACCCAAACCCTCACTCTTTCCTTAACTCTAAACCTAACTCTAACCCTAACACTAACCTTAAGCCTATCCCAGACTCTACCCATATACCTAACCCTAAAACTAATCATAACCCTAACACTAACCGAAATCCTAACATTAACCATAATCATAACCAATAACCTATTACTAACTGAAAACTTAACCGCAACACTAATCCTAACACTTTCCTAATCGTAACCTAACCCTAACCCTAAGCCTAACACTAAGCTTAAACCTAACCCTAACATTAAACCTAACTATAACCCTAACCCTAAAAGTAAATTCAAGCCTTACCCTAAACCTAAACCTAAATCTAATCCTAACTCTAACTCTAAACCTAAACCTAACTATAACCCTAACCCTAAAATAAATACTAACCCTAAACCTAACCTTAAACATAACCCTAAATGTACCCCTAATTTTATTTCGAACCCAAAACCTAACCATAACTCTCACACTAACCCTAAACCTAACACTTTATCTAAAACTAACTCTAAACATAAACCTAACCCTAATTCTAACCCTAACAATAACCCTAACTCAAACCCTAACCCTAAAACTAAACCTAACACTAACACTAACCCTAACACTAATCCTAAAACCATCCCTAACCATAACTCTTACCCTAACACTATCCCTAGTCTTAACACAAACCCTAAAATTTACCCAAAACATAACCCTAACCTTAAATAACCCCCTAACCCTAACCTAATCCTTACTCTCAACGTAACCCTAACACTAACCCTAAACCTAACAATAAACCTAAGGCTAATCGTGAAACTAACCCTAAACTTAATCCTAACCCTAACACTATACCTAACCCTAAACTTAACACTAACCCTAACACTAATCAACTTAACACTAAATCTAAATTTAAACCTATTCCTCACATGAAACCTAACACTAATCCTAATGTTAACATTAACCCAAACACTATTCTAATCCTAATCTTAATAATATACCTAACCCTAATACTAACACTAACCCTAACCTCACCCTTAAGCCTAATGCTAACAATTACCCTAACCATAATGCTAACACTAAGTCTAATCCTAATCTTAACCCTTAACCTAACACTAAACCTAACCTTAACCCTAACTCTAAACCTATCTCTAATCTTAAAGATAAGATGAACCCAAACCCTAACCCTAATTCTATCACTAAGCCAAATCCTAACTGTAACCCAAAAACTAACCCTTTCCCTAACCCTAACCCTAAAATTAACATTATATCTAACCCCAACCCTAATTATAAACCTAACCATAACCCTTATCCTTAATTTAACCTTAACCCTAAAAATAAATGCTAAATATAAACCTAACCATAATCTTAACCTTTACCTTAACCCTAAAAATAACCCTGTTTATATCCCTAACACTAACCTTAATACTTACCCTAGAACTAACAATAACCTTAACCCTAACCCTAAGACAAGTTCTTGCACTAAAACTAATTCTAAACCTAACCCTAAACCTAACCTGATAACTATCTATAAACCTAAACCTTAACTATAACCTAACAGAAACCCAAACCCTATCCAAAACCTTACTCTAACCCTCAACCTAAACCTCAAATTAAATTTTATTGTAAACCTAACCTTAACCATAACATTAACCTTAACACTAAACTTAACCCTAATTTTTAATCTAAACCTAACCATAACTCTAATCCTAAACATAATCCTAACTCTTATCTAACCCTTACCATAACACTAACAATAACACTAACACCAACCATAAAACTAAACCTAACCCTAACAATAAGCTTCATCTTAACTATAACCTTAAAACTAACCCATGCCCTAAAACTAACCCTAACTCTAAACCTAAACCTATGTCATATACTAACCCTGAATATAGCTGAAACCCTAACCTAACACTAACCTTAAAACAAGCCATAAACCTAACCTAACCCTATCCCTATCTCTAAAAGTAAACCTAACACTAACCCTAACCCTAACACTAACCCTAACATCAAACATAACCCTAACCCTAAAATCAAAACTAACCCTAACACTAACACTAAACATAACCATAACCTAAAATTTATCCTAATCCTAATCCTAACACTAAACCTAACTGTAACCTTAACTCTAAAACTAAACCTAACCCCAACACTAATGCTAACACTAACTCAAACAATACCCTAACCCTAAAACTAACACTAACCCTTACCCTAACCTTAAACTATCAATAAACCTAACCCTAATGCTAACCGAACCTTACTCTTACCCTAAACCTAACTCTAACACAAATGCTAACACTATTTCTAATTCATATCCTAACACTAAAAGTAACACTAAACTCTTACCATAACCCTATCCCTAACCATAAACTTAAGTCTTAACCGAACCCTAATACTAATCCTAACACTAAACCAGACCCTAACCATAACTTAGTACTAAACCTTACCCTAGCTCTTACTTTAACACTAATGATACACCTTACTCTATTCCAAATAATATCCTAACAATTAACATAATGCTAACCCTAACCCTAACACTAAACCTAACCCTAAACCTAACCATAATTCTAAACATAATCCATTCCACAATCCCAAATTTAACACTATCTCTAACACAAACCTTAACCCTGATGTAATGCTAAAATTAAACCTAACACTAAACTTAACCCTAAGACTAACACTATCGCTAAGACTAACTGTAACCCTAAACTCTACACTAATCCTAACCCTAACCCTAAACCTAGACCTAATTTTATTCATAATTCTAAAACTAATCCTGAAACTAACCCTTACTTTAACAAAAAATCTAACCCTAACACAAACCTAACCCTAATCCTAATGTTAACCCAAACCCTAACACGTATTCTAAACCTAGACTTAACCATTACCCTAATCCTAAACTTTACCATAACCCTAAAACTAACCCTAAACCCATCTCTAACTCTAAACCTAAACATAACCCTAACTCTAACACTAACCCTAAATATAAACCTACACTAACAGTAACCCTAAACCTTTCTTTTATCCTAACCCTAACCCTAAGCCTAACCCCATCTCTAACTATATCATAAACCCTAACTCTAACCTTAACACTAACCTTAAGCTTATCCTAACCATAACCCTTACACTAAATCTGACTGTAAAACTAAACATAACTACAACACTAACCCTAAATCTAACTCTAAACCTAACACAAAGCATAAACTTAACCATAATTCTAACCCTAAGAATAACCATAAACCTAATCTTATTTCTAACAGAAACCTAACTCTAACCATAACCCTAACAATAATCCTAACCACAATGCTAACCCTAAATTTAACACTAGCCCTAACACTAACCCATCCACTAACCCTAACCCTACTTTAACAATAAGCCTAACCTAACTCTAACCATAACATTTATCCTAACAATAACTCTAATCACACTAACCTTAAGAATCAAACACTAAACCCAATCAAACCCTAATGCAACCCTATATATAATATTATCCCTAATCCTAATCATAAAACTAAACCTAACAATAAATTAAATCTTATCCCTCATCTAAACCTAACCCTAACACTGAGAAAAACCCTGAACCTTACCTAACCCTAACCCTAAATCTATTTCTAACACTAACTCTAAACCTAAATCTAAACCTAACACTAAGACAAACCCTAACATTACCCTAAACTAAAACCTAATTCTCATCCTAAACCTATCCCTAATTCTAACACATTCACCCTAAACCTGAAACTGTTTTGAACACTAACCCGTACCCAAAACCTTACCCGAATCCTAAACCTAACACTAACACTAACACTTAAACTATCCTTAACCCTAACCTTAAACCTAACACTAAACATAACCGTTAACCTAATCCTAACCCTATACCTAACCATAACTTTAATATTACTCTAACCCTAAATCTAAGCTTAGCACTAAGCCAAACCTAACCCTAAACTTAAGTTCCATATTAACCCTAAAACTAACAATAACCTTAAATCTAACACTAACCCTAATTATTAACCTAAACCTTACCCTAATCCTAAGCCTAAACTAACACTAACCCTAACCAGAACCCTAACCATTAACCAAACCCTAACCTTAACATTAACTTTAATACTAACCCAAACAAAAATTCTAATCACAACATTAACAATAATACTAACCATAACCCTAACAATAACACTAACCCTAACCCTACACCTAATCCTAAAACTAATCTATAAACTAATGCTAACCATAACTAAACCTTAATAACTCTAACCCTAATTATAACCCTAGCCCTAACCCTAATACTTATCCCTAAACCTAACCCTATCCCTAATCTTAGCCTAACACTAACCCTAATCCTAACCCTAACTCTAAACCTAAACCTAATTATAACCCTGATCCTAATCTTATCTGCTAACCTAACCCTAACAGTAACCCTCACAGAAACCCCAACCCTAACCTAAATCTAACTCAAACCCTAATTCTATCCTTACTGTAACACTAATTTTAACATTAACACAAACCCTAACAGTAAGTATAAACCTAACGTAATGCTAACTTTAATAATAATCCTAATTCTAAAACTAACCCTAAACCTAAAACTAACCCTAACACTCACCTTAACACTATCAATAACCCAAACCCTAAACTTAATCCTAAATCTATCACTAAACCTAAGTATAACACAAACCTTAAAACTAAACCTAAACCCTATAAGTAACCCTAACACTAAACTAACAATAATCATAAGCCTAGGTCTAACCCTAATCTTATCAGCAACCCTAATCCTAATTCTAACAAAAACTGTAATCCTAACCTAACCTAATTCTAACCCTAACTCTAAACCTCACACTAAACCTAACCCTAACCCTAACACTAACAAAAAACCTAACCCTGAAACAAACCCAATCCCTAAACGTAACCATAACCCTGACCCTAAAAATAACACTAATCCTAAACCTACCCCTAAACCTAATCCCAAATCTACCACTAAACCTAACCGTAACCATAACCCAACACTCACCCTAAACCTAACCCTAACCTTAACTTTAACCCAAACCATAACCATAAACCTTACCCTAAACATAACCCTACAAATAACACTAAGCCAATTCCTAACCCAAACCTTAATTTTAATATAACACTAACCATAAACCTAACCATAACCTTAACCTAACAATAAGTCTAACCTTATATTAAACCCTAAAACTAACTTTTACCCTAACCCTAATTGTAACCCTAAACCTAACACTAAACCTAAAGCTAACCTTAATCCTAATCCAAACCCTAAAACAAATCCTAACTATAAACTTAAACTTAACCTGATCCTTAATTTTAATCCTAACACTAAACCTAACTCTTACCCTAACCATACACTAATTCTAAAACTAAAATTAATTCTAAACCTAACACTAACCCTTCTGCAAAACCTTACCCTAACCCTAAGACTAAACCTATGCCTAAGCCTAACACTATCCAGAACCCTAAAACTAACCCTAATAAAAACTCTATCCCTAACCTTAATCTTAATAGTAACCCTAACCTTAACCATAAAACTAACTCTTACCCTAACCCTAAGCCTACTATAAAGTAAACCTAACAGTAAACCTAACCCTAAAACTAAACCTAGACTTAAACCTAGTCCTAAACGTAAACATAAGCCTAACTCTAAACCTAATCCTATCTACAACCTAAACTCTAACTATAACCCTAACACAAACCAATACACTAAAACAAACCAAAACCCTAACATAAATCTAACCCTAAACCTAACACTAACTTTAACCTTAACCTTAAGCCTAAAACTAACCCTAACTATAATTTTCACAGTAACGTTAACCCTAACCCTAACACTAAACCTAACAAACTCACCCTAACTGTAACCCTCACCATAAACCTAACCCTAACCTTAACCCTAACCATTAACTTAACAATAAACTTAACAGTAACCCAAAACCTATTCTTAAGCATAAATTTTACACTAAATTTAATCATAAATATAACAATAACCCTAACCCTAACACTAACACTTAACCTAATTCTAAAACTGACCTTTACCTTACCTTAAACCTAATGCTAACTCTAACAGTAAGCCTAGCAATAACCCTAAACCTAGACCTAACATTAAACCTAATCCTAACCTTAAACACATCCATATCCCTAACTTTAATCCTTAGACTCACCCTAACCCAAACACTAACCCCAAAACTAACCCTAACCTGAAGTATAACAATAATCCTACCCTTAACCACAACCATTATCTTAACTCTATAACTATTCCAAACAGAAACCTAAATCAAAACTATACCCCAACCCTAACTCTAACACTAACCCTAACAGTGAATCTAAACCTAACACTAAACCTAACCCTAATCTTAAACTAACCCTATCCCTAAATAACCCTAAGCCTAACCCAAACCCTTACGCTAACCATGACCCCAACCCTAACACTAAAATTAACTCTAACCGAAAACCTTACCCTAACTCAAACCCTAAGACAAACAGTAACTCTAACACTAATCCTAACCCTAAAACTAAATCTCATTCTAACCCTAACAATAAATCTAACTCTAACTCTAAAACTAACACTAACACTAACTCTAACCCTACAACTCACCCTAATTATAAACCTAACACTAAACCTAACCCCAAATATAACACTAACCTAAATCCTAAAATTAAACCTAAAACTAAACCTAATCCTAAACATAACCCTAATGCTAAACCTAAATGTAAATCTACCCCTTAAATTAATGCTAAGACAAACAATAACCCTAACCATAATTCGAACCCTAACCATAATCCTACTTCTAACCTTAACCCTAACATTAACTCTAACCCTAATTCTAACCATAAGCATAACACTAAACCGAACCCTAACTCTAACCCTAAATTTAACTCTAAATCTAAACATAAACCTAATGCAAACCATAACACTTACTCTAACCAAATACCTTACACTAACCCTAACCTTAACCCTAACTCTAACCTTTACACTTACTCTAACTCAAACCCTACCTAACACTAACCCTAACCATAACCATAAACCTAAACCTAACACTAATACTAAACTTAACTCTAACACACTAACTCTAATTGTAACCTTAACACTAATCCTAACCATAATCCTAAACCTAAGAATAATACTAACCAAAACCTAATGGTAAATATATATTTAACACTAACCCTAATCTTAACCATATCTCTAAACCTAAAAATAACCCTTACCTTAACAGTAACACTAATACAAAATCTAACAGTATTTTTAACCCTAACTCTAACAGTAACCCTACACTTAAACCTAAACCTTAGCCTAACCCTAACCCTAATGGAATCTGCAACCCTAACTATAACCACAAACCTAACTAAAAACTTAACCTTAATATAAACCTAAACCTAAAACTAACCCTAACACTAACTCTAACCATAACACTAATCCTAACCCTAACAGTAACTGTAACTTAACCTAAAACTAACCATAACCATAACCCTAAAACTAACCCTTTTCCGCATCCTAAAACTAACCTAACCCTAACCCTAATCATAATACTAACATTAACCTAACCCTAAACATAACCCTAACACTAACACTAACACTAACCATAACCCTAAACCTAACTTTAAACCTAACCATAACATAAACATTAATCCTATCCTGTCACTTAAAACTATCACCCTAACCCAAATAGTAACTCTAAAACTAATCCTAACACTATACACTAAACCTAATCCTAAACATAAACCTAACCACAACCTTAACCCTAACACTTATCCTAACCCTAACTTTAAAACCAACACTAAACCTAACACTTACACTAAACCTAAACAGAACACTAACCCTAACCCTAATATTAACACTAAGCAAAACCCCCAAACTTACTCTATTATTAACATTACCCCAAACCACAACCTTAAACTTTTCACTAACTCTAACTCTAACTCTAACCCTAAATCTAAACCTAACCCTTATACTAATACTAACCCTATTTTTAATTTAACCCTAAAACTAAACCTAACTGTATCCCTAACCATACTTTTAAAACTAACCCTTACCCCAACCATAACTCTAACACTAACACTAACACTAACCCTAACCCTATCACAAAACCAAAACCTAAGCCTAAACCTACCCTAATCCTATCTGCAACCCTACCCATAAACTAAAAGGTAACAAAAACCTTAAACTTAACCTAAACCTAACGCTAGACTAACCCTAAAAATAACCCTAAACTTAACCCTTACCCTTACCCTCACAGTAACACTAACCCTAAATCTAACCATAACTGCAACCCTAACACTAAACCTAACCCTAATCATAAACCTAATCCTAATAATAACCCTAACCCTAACCCTAAGAGTCACCCAAAACCAAACCCTAAAACTAACAACAGCCCTAACATTAACCCATTCCCTAACACTAACCCTAACTCTTGCCCTTGCCATTTCCTGAGTTAGGTAAGGGGTGCAGAACTAAACCTAACCCTAACCCTAAACCTTAAACTAATCCTTACCCTAAACCTAACCCTAATTGTAGCACTAACCCTAACCCTAAACTTAACACTTATCCTAAACCTAATACTAACCCTAATGCTAAACCTAAACCGACCCTTATATAACTGCCACACTAACACTGATCCTAACGCTACCCCTAACACAAACCTTAACTGTAACCTAAACCTAACTACATCTAAACATCACCCTAACAATAACACTAACCCTGACCCTAAGCATAACCATAACACTAAACAAAACCCTAACCCTATCCCTAACCCTAATTCTAAACATAATCCTAACTCTAACCATAAACCTTACTCTAACCATAGCCCTAAAACTAACACTAACCCTAACTCTAACCCTAATCCTCACCCTAATTCAAACTGTAACTGTAAACTAACTCAAAACCTATCACTAACACTAACCCTAACACTAAGACTAAACCTAAACCCTAAACCTAAACCTAACTCGAATTTTAACACTAACCTTAACCCTAAATCTAAACCTAACACTAACACTAATATTAATCCTTATCCTAACCATAACCCTAACATTACCTTAACCTTAAAAATTTCCTAACCCTAAACTTAAAACTAACACTAAACCTAAAACTTATTCTAACTTTAAACAAAACACTAACCCTAACCCTAACACTGAAACTAAGACAAACCTAACCCTGACATTAACTCTAACCCTATCCTTAACACTAACTCTAACCCTAACCCTTACACTAACCCAAACACTAACCCTAATCCTAAATCCAAAACTAACCCTTTTACTAAACCTAACCCAATTCTAAATTTAACCCTAAAACTTAAACTAAACATATCCATAGCCATAACCCTAAAACAAACCCTTACCCAAACCATAACCCTAACCATAATACTAACCCTAAGACTATCACTAAACCTAACGCTAATTCTAAATCTAACCCTAATTCTAACCAAAAACCTAAACCTAACATTAAACCTAACCCTAATCTAACCCTAAACCTTACTCTTAATCTAACCCTAACCTTATTTCTAACACTAAACCTAATCCTAACCCTAAACCTAATCCTAACCCTAACACAAACACTAATGCTAAACCTAAACCTAACCTTATCTAAATGCCAAACTAACACTAACCCTGACCCTTCCTTTAAAACAAACCCTAACCCTAACCTAATCCTAAACAAACATAACACTAACCCCATTCCTAACACAAACACTGACCCTAAACCTAAAAATAGCACTAAACCTAAACCTAACCCTAAACCTAACACTAACTATTAACCCTAACCCTAAATCTATCCCTATCCCTAATCCTAACAATAACTCTAAATTTTACCCTAAGTCTAATTTTAAACTTAACAGTACACCTAAACCTAACCCTAACTTTAACACTAGTACTAACCCTAAATCTCAACCTAACCCTAAGCCTAACACTAACACTAACACTAAACCTAAAACAAAACGTAACCCTAAAACTAACGCTAACTCTACACCTAACCCTAACTATAACTGTAACTGTAACAGTAACACTAACTGTAACCCTAACCCTAAATCTAATCCTTACAGTAACAATAACCCTACCCTAATTCTAACCCTAACACTAAACCTTAAACTATTTTAACCATAACCTTAACACTAATCCTAAACTTTACCCTAAACCTAATCCTATCCCTAAACCTAATATAATATGAAACATTAACTCTAACCCTAACTCTAAACCTATCTCTAACAAGAACTCTAGACCTAACACTAAACCTAAGCCAAACCCTATCCTTAAACCTAAACCAAGCCCTAATTTTAACCCTAATCCTGATGCTAACACTCTTCCTAATCATAATTTTAAACCTAACAGTAAACTTCATGCTAACCCTAACCATAACACTAAACCTAACCCTAAACCTAAACCTAAGTGTAATCGTAACCCTAAACGAAACACTAATTTTAACCCTAACCCTAAACTTAACACTAATCCTAAACTTAACTCTCACACTAACCCTAACCTTAACCCTAACCCTAGACCAAACACTAAACTTATTCCTAAACCTAACCCTAATCCTTACACTAATCCTAACTCAAAACCTAACAGAATGGAAAACCTAAACCTAACGTTAAATTTAACACTAACCATAACTCTAAACCTAACCATAATTTTAAATCTATCATTAACCCTAACCCTTACTCGAACTCCAAACCTAAAACTTACCCTTACCTTAAAACTTTCACTACCCTAACTCTAACCATAAAAAAATAACCCTAACCCTAACCCTAAAACTAAACCTAAAACTAACCATAAACATATCCCTAACACTTAATGTAACCCTAATATTAATCATAATTCTAACCCTAATACTAACACTAACCCTAAACTTAACCTTACATGAACACTAACCATAACACTAACCCAAACCCTAAATCTAACCCTAATCCTATGCTTCACCCTAAATCTAACACTAAGCCTAACACTAACCCTAAACCTAAACTTAAAACTAAAACTAATCATAACCCTAATTTTAAACCTAATCCTAAACATAACCTTAAACTTATTCATAACCCTAATGTTAACCCTAACACTAACTCTACCCCTAAACCTAACACTCACCATACCCATAACCCTAATCCTAAAACTAACCCTATTACTAAAATTAATGCTATCCGTATCCCTAAGACCAAACCTAACCCTAATCCTTACTCTAACCCTAACCTAACCCTAACCCTAAACCTAATGCTAATGCTAACACTAAACCTAACCCTAAACCTAAAAATAATGCTAACACTAAATTTAACTCGAACACTTATCCTAATCCTAACCCTAACCCCAACCCTAACACTAACACTAAGCCTAACAGTAACCCTAAAACTTACCATTACCCAAAACCTAAACCTAATTCTAACACTAACATTAACCATTAACCTGAACTTAACAGTAATCCTAACATTAACCCTAAAGCTATCTCTATTTGTAACCTTAACACTAATCCTAACCCTAACACTAAACCTAACATAATCCTAAACCTAACCCTAACTTTTACTCTAACTATAACATTAACCCTAGTTCTAACCCTAATACAAACCCTAACCGCAAACTAACCCTATACCTAACACTAAACCTAACCCTAGCCCTGACACAAAAAACAATAAACCTAACCCTATCCTAACCATAAGAGTAACCCTAACACTAATTGTAACACTAATCCAAACACTAAACCTAATTCAAATTCTAACCATAAACTAACCCAAACCCAAACCCTACCCTAACAATAACTCTAACACTAACACAAACCCTAAGCCTTAACCTTACACTAACACTAAACATAACTTTAAAACTAAACAAAACACTAACACTAAACCTAACTCTAACCCTAAACCTAACACTAAACTAACCTTAAGCCTAACCCTAACCCTATACCTAATCAGAACCTTAACAATAACCCTAAAACTATACCTAATTCTAACACTAACACAAAACCTAAATTTAAACCTAAACCTATCATTAAACTTAACCCTATCCATAATCCTAAACCTAATACTAAACCTAACCCCATTCCTGATGCTATCACTAACACTAACCCTAACACCAAACCTAACCCTAAACCTAACACTAAGCATAACCCTAACACTAATGCTAAACCTAACACTAATTCTTAACTTAATTATAACCTTAAACCTAACAGTAAACCTAACCATAATCAAAACCCTAACACTAAAGCTAACCATAATCAAAACCGTAAACCTAACATAACCCTAAACCTAACACAAAATCTAATTCTAAAACTAAATCTAATCCTAACTCTAAACCTACAAGTAAGCCTAACTCTAACTCTAATTCTATCTGGATACTTAACCCTAAAACTTACACTAACACAAACCCTAAAATTAACCTAACCTTATCCGTAACACTAAACCTAACTCTAAGACTAATTTTAAACCTAAACTTAACCCTAAACCTACCCTTATGACTAACACTGATCCTAACCCTAACCCTAAAACTAACCTAACCCTAAACTTAACACAACCCCTAACCGTAATCTTTATTCTAAACCTAACACTAAACCTCACCCTCACCATAACACTAACTACAACCCTAACCCTAAACTTAACACAAAACCTAATTCTAACCATACCCATATTTTGATTCCAAACAAACACTAAAAAAACCCTTATACTAAACCTAAACCTAACAATACCACTAAACCTAACCCTAACACTAATCCTAACGCTAAACCTAAGACTAAAATTAACCGTAACCCTAACCTTAATTCTATCTCTAACTGTAAAGTTAACATTAACACTAACTAACAATAACCCTAACATTAACACAATCCCTATTCCTAACCCTAAGTTTAAAACAAATCATAAACTTAATCCTAGCCATAACCGTTATTTAACACTAACACTTACCTAACCCAAACCCTAAAATTAACCCTTACCCTTAATCTAACACTAAGCCAAACCCTAACACTAACACTAAATCTAACAATAACCCTAACCCTAAACCTAACAGTATACCTAAACCTAACCCTAACACTACCCTAAACCTAACCCTAAACCATACATGATCCTAACACTAACCCTAAAAATAATCCTAACTATAAAATTTACCTTAACCCTAAACCTAACTCAACCCCTATACCTAAAACAAAATCTGACCCTAACCCTTACATTTATCCTAAACCTAACTTTAAACCTAAACCTAACCTAAACCCTAAACCTAACCCTAAACCTAACCCTAACACTATCACTAAACCTAACACTAACCATAAAACTAACCCACACCCAGACCCTAACCCTAACACTAACACTAACCCTAACATTAACCTAACAATTTTCTAAAACTAACTCTATCCATAACCCTAACCCTATCACTAAAAGTTACCCTAAGCCTAACCCTAACCGTAACCTTAACCATAATCCTAACTTTAAACCCTAACACTAAAACTAACCATATCACTATGCATAACCCTTTAACTAACATGAAACTTAACCCTAACCCTAACCAAAATCCTATACTTAACCATAACCCTCACACTAAACACAACTCTATCTCTGACTCTACTACAGAACAATACCCTAATTCTAATCATAACCCTAACCCTAAACCTAACCCTTACCCAAACAATAACACTACCCCTAACCCTAACCCTCACCCTAACACTAACCCTAAATCTAAACCTAACACAATTTGAACCGCAACACTAAGACTAACCCTAACCTACCCTAACACAAACCCTAACCGTAATTTAACCCTAATCCTAACCTAACCTAAACCTAACACTAACCCTAATTCTAACCCTAACTCCAACCCTAACACTAACCATAATCCTAAACCTAACCATAAACCTAACTCTATCCTTAAACCTAACACTAACCCTAAACCTAAACATAACTCTAAACTAACCCTAAACTTAATCAAATTGTAACCCTAAACCTAACACTAACCCTAATACAAATGCTAACCCTAATAATAAACCTAACCCTAAAACTAATTTTAACTATAACACTAATCCTAAAACTAATTTTTACTATAACACTAAGTCTAAACCTAACCCTAAATATAACCCTAATCTTAATCCTACAACTAAACCTAACCATTACCATAACCATTACCTAACCCTAAACTTAATCCTAACAGTAACCCTAAACCTAACCCTAATACAAAACCTCCACCTAACATACCCCTAAACCTAAGCCTAACCCTAAACCTAACCCTAACCCTAAATCTAACCATAAAACTATTTTTACAGAAACACTAAAAATAACAGTAACCCTAACCTAACTCCAAAACTACTCCTAAACCTAACCTCTGCTTTAACCCAATTTTAACCATGACACACACTCTACCCTAACCATAAACCTAACACTAACCCTATAACTAATTTTAATATTACCCCTAAAACTAACCCCAATCCTAACTCTAAACCTAACCAAAAAACTAACACAAACCCTAACCCTAACTTAAATTTAACACTAACTCTAATAGTAACGCTAATACTAAATCTAAATAGAACCCTAACCCTAAGCCTAACCATATTCATAACCCTAACACTAAACCTAATACTAAAGCTCAACCCAACCCTCTCACTAACTCTAACCCTAACCCTAACATTTACATTAACACTAAATTCAATTCTAACACTAACCTCAAACTTAAAACTAAACCTAACCCTTACACTACCACTAACTCTGAACCTAACTTTAACCATAACCCTAACTCAAATGCTAAACATAAAACTAAACTTAAAAGTAACACTAACCCTAAAACTAACACTAACTCTAACCTTAAAGCTAACCAAAAAACCTACCTTTATCCTATTCCCAAACCTAACCATAACACTAACAGTAAAACTAACAGTATCACTAACCATGACCCTAACACTAACCCTAACCCAAACACTAACTGAATCTAAACACTTACGCTGAAATTAACACTAAACATAAACTTAACCCTCAACCTAACCCTCACCCTAATCCTGAACAAAACCCTTACCCTAACCCTAAAACTAACCCTAATCTTAACCATATCCATAACCCTAATTCTAAACCTAACACTAAAACTTTACTTAACCCTATCACTAACTCTAAAACTAACCCTAAACCTAGCGTTTACCTTAACACTAAATCCAATTCTACAAAACCCTAAACATAAAACTAACCCTAACCCTAACACTAGCACTAACTTTGAACCTAACTTTCACAGTAACTCTAACTCCAATGCTAAACATATAACTAAACTTAAAACTAACCCTAACCCTAAAACTAACCCTAACCCTAACACGAACCCTAACCCTAAACCTAAATTAAACCTGACACAAAACCTATTTCTAACCCTAACACAAACACTTACCCGTAACCTAATATTAACCCTAAACCTAAATCTAACCCTACCCTAAACCTAACCCTAACACTAATCCAAAAGCTCTTCTAATTCTAATTCTATCAGTAATCTTAACCCTAACCATAACCCTACAACTTACCTTACATTAACCCTTACCCTAACCCTAACACTAACCTTGATTCTAATACTAACCCTAACCTTAATACGAATCATAACACAAAACCTAATTATAACCCTAACCTTAAACCTAAGTGTAATTCTAAAACTTACCCAAAACCTAACCCTAACGCTAAGCATAACCTTAACCCTAAGATAACCCTAAATCGAAAACCTAACCCTTATCACTAACCTGTACCCTAATCTTAAACTTAAACATAATTCAAACCCAATCCCTAACTCTAACCTTAAGCCAAACCTAACCGTTAACCTAACACAAACTCTAATAATAACCCTAACAATAACCATGACCCTAACCATAACCCTAACACTAAACCTAATCTTAAAACTAATTTTAAAAGTAACCATAAACATACCCTTGACCCTAACCTAACCCTAAGAGTAAAATTAAAAATAACACTAAACTTAACCCTAACCACCACCTAATACTAACCCTAAACCAAAATCTAACACTAACCATAATCCTAAACCTAATAACACTAAATCTATCAATAAACCAAATCATAAAACTTACACTAAGCCTAACCCTTAAACTAAAACTAACCCTAACCCTAACACTAATCCTAAAACTAAAGGTAAACGTAACCTTAATCCTAATCATAACCCTAACACTAATATTAACCCTAACCCTATACCTAACACTAACTTAACTCTAACACTAAGGTTAACACCAACCCGAATTCTAAGCCTAACCATAAACCAAACACTAAACCAATTTCTAACTTTAATCCTAACTTTAACACTGACCCTAACACTAAGTGTAACCTATTCCTGCCCTAACTCTAACCCTAAAGCTAAACCTAACCATAACCCAAACCCTGTAACTAAATCTAACACTAACAATAACTCTAACACAGAATTTTTTTCTAACCGTAAACCTAAAAATAACCCGAAAAATAAACTAATACTAACACTAATACTAAACCTAATTCCAGCCCTAACCCTAAACCTAACACTAAACCTAACCCTAACCCTAATTCTAACCCTATTCCAATCTCAAACCCTAATTTTAACTTTAACATTAAACCTAACCCTAAATCTAACTCTAACCATTACACTAACCCTAAACTTTATCCTACAACTAACCCTAACCCTAACATTAACCCTAGCCCTAACCCAAAAAGTAACTCTAACCCAATCCTTTACCCTAACCCAAATCTCAACAGCAACCCTAACCCTAAACCTAAACCTAACACAAACACTAATTTTAAAACTTCAAACTAACCCTAACTGTAACCCTATCCCAAGGACTAACCATAAACCTAACCCTAACTATAAAATTATCCTAACCCTAACACTAAACCTAAACCCTTACACTCACCCTAACACTAACCCTAACCCTACACCTAACCCTAAACTCTTGCCTAACCCTAACCCTAACCCTAAGACTAAACCTAAACCTAACCAAAACACTAAATTTAACCCTAAACGTAACGTTAAAAGTAACCCTAACACTAATCCAACCCTAAATGAACCCTAATTTTTACTCTAATTCTAAACTTAACCCTAACACTAAACCTAACACTAACCCTAACACTAAGCCTAACACTAAACCTAACACTAAACCTAACACTAAACCTAAACCTAACCCTAAATGTAACTTTAATCTTAAACCTAACCCTTACTTTATCACTAGCCCTAAACCTAAACCTAAACTTAACACTAACTCTAATCCTAAACCTAACCCTTAATCTAAGTATAACCCTAACCCTAATCCTAACACTAAATTTAAACCTAAACCTAAACCTAATCCAAACACGAAACCTAACCGTAACCTTAACCCTAAAACTAACCTTAACCGTAACCTTAATAATAAACCTAACACTAACACTGACCATAACCCTAACATTAACCCAAACACTAAACCTAATTCTAAATTTAAAACTAATTCTAATCTTAAACTTATCCATAATCTTAACCCTAACAGTATTCTAATCCTAAAACAAACTTTTATCCTAACACTAACCCTACCCTAACCCTAAACCTAAAACTAAACCTAATCTTAATTTTATCCATAATCTTAACAATAACCCTATATTCACCCTAAATGTAACCCTAAGCCTAACCCTAACTCTAACCCCGATGCTAACCCCAACCCTAACACTAACGGTTACACTGACCCTAACCTTAACACTAAGCATAACCCTATTCCAAACCCTAACACTAATCATAAAATAAAACCTAACCCTATCCTAAATCTAACCAAACTTTAAACCTAAAATTAACACTAACCCTAATCCTTAAACTAACAATAAAACTAACATTAACACAAACTCTAAAATTAACGCTATTCATAAACGTAACCCTAACACTTACCCAAACTCTAAAGCAAACTCTATCCTAAATGTAACCCTAATCCTAAACCTAATCCCAACTGTAACCCTTTTTATCCATAACTCTAACCCAACTTAAAAGCTAACAATTATTCTAAACCTAATCCTAACACTAACCCTATCCCTAAACCTAAACCTACCCGTAACACTAACCCTAACCCTAATCCTAATCTTAACACTAACCCTAACCCTAAATCTAATGCTAACAATAACCCCTACCATAATCTTAACACTAAACCTACCCCTAAACCTGATGCTAACACTAACCCCAACCCTGAACCTAATAGTAACACTAACAGTATCCTAACCCTAATCAAATACTATCCCTAACCTTTAAATTTACCCGAATTCTAAACATTAGCCTATTGCTAACACTCACACTCACCCTAACCCTAAACCTAACACCAACCCTAAACATAACCCTAATATAAAATTTAACCTTAACCCTAACCCTGACTTTATACTAACCCTATCGCTTACCCTAACACTAATTCTAAACCTAACACTAAACTTAACCCTAAACCTAACACTAACACTGAAACTAATCCTAACCCTAAAACAAAACATAACCCTAATCGTAATCCTAACCCTAACTTTATACCTTACCCTAATTTCCACCCTAACCCTAAAACTAACCATGAATTTAAAACTAACCCTAACACTAACACGAACGCTAAATCTAACCCTAATCTTAACCATAAACCTAACCCTAAAACTAACCTTAACCATAACCCTAACCCTAACATTCACCCTAACCCTAACACTAACACTAACACTAACGCTAATCCTAAACCTAAACCTAACCCTAACCATAAACCTAACTCTAACATGAACACTAACCCTTATTTTAACCATAAAACTAATTCTTACCTAACCATAACCTAACCCTAACACTAACCCTAACCCTAACCCTAAACCTAACAATAACCTATCCATAAATTTAACCTAACCCTATCCCTAATTGTAACTTAAAATATAACCCTAACCTTAATGATAATCTTACAACTAACCCAAATTTTAACTCTAATCCTAACTATTACACTAACCTAAACCATACCACTAATACTAACACTAGCCCTAACACGAACCCTAACATGAAACTAAACCTTAAAGTAAATCTAACTCTACACTAAACCTTAAATAAAACATAACCCAAACCTTAATTATAACCTCAACCCTAAATTTATTCTAAAACTAAACCTAACCCTAACTTTAACCGTAATACTAATCATAAACTATTTCTAAGTGAAACCATAATTCTTATTCTTTCAGCAAGTTTTATCCTAAGCCTAACAATACTCTAACCCAAACTTAACCCTAACCCTAACCTTAAACCAAAAAATAAAATAACCCAAACCTAACACTAACGCTAACCATTAACCTAACCCTAAACTTTACACTAACCATAACCCTAACCCTACCACTACCCCTACCTCTAACATTAATCCTAACCCTAATCTAAGCCTAAACCTAACCCTAACACTAACTCTAAGCCTAACACTAACACTAATCCTAAACCTAGAACTAAACCTAACCCTAACACTAACCCTAAAACTAACCCTAACACTAACCAAAAACCTAACTCTTAAATTAAGAATAACCCTAACCCTAACCCTAACCCTAATTCTAACCCTTACACTAACATTCACACTTAACCTAACCCTGACCCTTAAACTAGCACTAACCCTAACACTAAACTAACCCTAAAACTACTACTCACAATAACACTAAATCTAAACCCAACCCTAACCTAACCATAACAATAACCCTAACCCCATCCTAAACCCTAACACTAAACCTAAGAATAATACAAACCCTAACACTAAAGCTAATTCTAACCTCGATCGTAACTATAAAACTAACCCTAACACTAACCCTAACTCTAACTGTGACTCTAACTCTAACTTTAACCCTATCTCTGAAAGTCACCCTAATTGAAATTCTGATCCTACAAATAATGTTAACCATATCCTTAAGCCAAACACAAACCCTAACCCTAACCTAACACTAAAACTAACCCTAAAACTAACACTAACCACAACACTAACCATAAACCTAATCCTAAACCTAACACTAACACTAAAACGTACAATATACCTAACCCTAACACTAAACCTTACCTTAAACTTAACCCTAACGCCAACACAAACACTAAAACTAATTCTAACATTGACCCTAACACTAACCTTAACCTAAACCTAACTCTGAAACTAACACTAACTCTAAACCTAACCCTAAACCTAACACTAATTCTGTACATATCCAAGTTCTAAATCTAACTCTAACCCTAACCCTAACCTATCTATAACACTAATTATATCCCTAAGCAGAAAACTAACCCTAACCTAATCTTAAAACTAATACTAACTGTAGAAGTAAAATTAACCCTAATTCTAACACTAACCCTAACAACATTATTCTTAACCCTAACCTTAAGCCTAAAACTAACCCTAAACCTAAATCAAACCCTAACCCTAACACTAAACCTAACCCTGACACTAAACTTATTCCTAAACCCAACCTGAACTCTAATACTTAACCCAATACTAACCCTAAAATTAACCCTAATACTAAACTTAAACCTAATCATAAACCTAACCCTTACCATACCCTAATCATGTATGTATAACCCTAACTGCAACAAAAACCCTAAGAAATAACCTAACCCTAACTATTCTTCACCATTATATTAAACATAAACCTAAACATAACCCTATCCCATAACGTAACACTAACCCTAATTCTAACCCTAAACCTTACCCTAACAAGAAAACTAACACTAAACCTAAGCCTACCACTAACCACAACACTAAATCTAACCCTGTCTCTAACCCTAACCATAACTCTAACAGTAATCATAAAATTAATTTAAAACCTAACCCTAAAACAAAACCTAACCATAAAACTAAATGCAACCCTAAACCTACCATAACCCTAACCCTAACACTAACACTAAACCTAATCCTAAAGCTGACACTAACCCAAACCATAACTCTAGACCTAAACATATAACAATAACACTAACACTAACTCTAAACCTAACACTAAACTAACCTTAAGCCTAACCATAAACTTATCCCTAACTGTAACCTTAACATTAACCCTAAAACTAAATCTAATCCTAACAGTAACTCAAACCCTAAACCTAAACTTAAAACTATCACTAAATATAATCTTAACCATAAAGCTAAAACTAACACTAAACCTCACACTAATCCTAATCCAATCCCTAACACTAACCCTAACACCAAACCTAACCCTAAACATAACACTAAGCATAACCCTAACCCTAACCCTAACACTAACCCTAAACTTAACCCTAACTCTAAACCTAACACTAAAAATAACCCTAAAACTAACCCTTACCTTAACCCTAAATCTAACCTAACCCTAACTCTAACACTAAACCTAACCCTAATCAAAACCTCAACAGTTACCCTAACCCTAACTATAACACTAATTCTAACCCTAAGCCAAAAATTAACACTAAACCTATTCCTATCCCTATGCTAACTCAAAACTTAATCCTACCCTTAACCCTAACACTAAAACTAACACTATCTCTAACCATAAAACTAAGCCTAACCCTAACTCTAACCCACACTTTAACCCTAACCTTAACACTGAATTTTTTTCTAAACCCAACCCAAACTCTATCACTATCTCTAACACTAACCCAACCCTAAATAAAACACTAACCCTAAACCTAATTCTAAACATAACCCTAACCATACCATACTGCTGTTAATAACCCTAATTCTAAAAATAACCCTAAAACTAAATTTAACCCTAAACCTAATTTATACACTAATTGTAACTTTAAACCTAACACTATCTCTAAACCTAACACTATGCTAACATTAACACAAAATATAAACCTAAACATAACCTAACCCAAAGCGAAAAACTTACCCTAAACCTAAACCTAACACTAACCCCAAACCTAAACCTAAACCTAAACCTAACAATAACCCTAACCCTACTCATAATCACAACTGTAAACTTAACTGTAACCCTAATACTAACCCTAAAACTAACCCTTACCCTAACCCTAATTTTATCTAACCCTAACACTAACACTAAACCTAAATCTAACACTACTTTTAAACCTAACGCTTATCTAATCTTAACTCGAAATCTAATCCTATCCGCAATCCCAAGCCTAACCCTAACCTAACCCTAAACCTAAGTCTAACACTAACACTAACACTAACCCTAAAACTAACCTTAATACTAACCCTAACACTAATCCAAAACCTAAACTTAAACCTAACCCTAAACATAAAATTAACCCTTTCCCTTAACCTATCTCTACCCTAACCCTAAACCTAACACATAATGTAACCCTAAACCTAACTCTAAAACTAAACCTAACCCTAAAACTAACCCTAACAATAACCAGTAACCTAATCTGAAATATAACCGGAACACTAACCTTAACACTAACCCCAACTCTAACATTGATTTTATCCCTATCCCTCACCTAATTCAAAAACTAACACCAAAATAAAGCGTAACTCTAATCCTAACACTATCGCTAAGCATAATACTAAGCCAAACCCGAAATGTAACCCTAACCCTAACACTAAACTTAAACCTAACCATAACCCTAAACCTAAAACTAAACATAACCCTAACCCTAACCATAACTAACAATTAGAAAAAAATAAATCTGGCCTAGCTCTAACACTAACACTAAAACTAAACTTAACCCTAACCCTAAAACTAACCTTAACTCTAACCCTAATATAACCCTAATCCTAACCCTAAACCTACCCCTAGACCTAACCCTTTCTCTAACCCTTACCCTAAGACTAATCCTAACACTAACCCTAATATTTACCCTAAATAAAAGCATATCCTAAACTTAACTCTAACACTAACCCTAAACCTAAGCATAAACATAACACTAAACCTAACAATTATCATAAGAGTAACACTAACCCTAACTCTAATACTAACAATATCACATACCCTAACCCTAAACCCCAAACTAACAATAAAAGTAAACCTACACCTAACCATAACACTCACACTCACCATAACCCTAATGCTAAGCATAACCATAACACTAAACCTAACTCTAACCCTAACCCTGACAGTAACCCAAACACTAAACTTAACCATAACCCTAACCCTAATCCTTCCATAACTCTTAACCCTAACGCTAACAATAACCCTAAACCTAAAACTAACCTAAACCCTATTCCACACCCTAAGTTTAACACTAAACCTACCAGTAACACTAACCTTAAACTTAACTCTAAAACAACCCTTACCCTAAACTTAACCTTAACACTAACACTAATAGTAAACCTAACCCTAACACTAACCATTAAGTAACCTTAAAACTAATACTTACACTAAACCCAATTCTAACCATAAACCTAACACTAACCCTAACCTTAAACCTAAGCCTAATCCTAACACTAACACTAATCCTATATGCAATGCTAAAAGTAACCCTAACTCTAACACAAACCTTAACCCTAACTTAACCCTAAAACTTACCCTGACACTAAACCTAAATAAAACTAAACCTAAGACTATGACTAGCCCTAAAATTATCCCTAATCCTGATTGTAACCCTAAAACTTACCCTGACCCTAATTTTTAAAATACACAAACTATAAACCTAACCATATTTCTAACCCTAACACTATGCCTAATAATAATAGAAAACCTAGTTTTATCCCTAACACTATCCTAAACCCTAACCCTAATCATAACACTAACCCTAACACTAACACAAATATTAACCCTAATCCTCCCCCTAACACTATCCTAATCCTAAACCTAACCCTATGACAAACACTTACACTAATGCTAACAAAATCCCTAACCCTAACACTAAACCTAACCTTAACCATAACCTTAACACTAACCCTAACACTAAGGCTAACTCTAATCCTAAACCTAAAACTAACACTAAACCTAACAATAACCCTAATCCCAAACCCACCTATAAATGTAAACTTAACCCTAACAATAACCCTAAAACTAAAACTAACCTAAACTCTAATCCAAACCCTAAGTTTTACACTAAACCTAACCCTAACCCTAAACATAACCCTAACATTAATGCTAACCCTATTCATAACTCTAAACCTAACCTTACCCTATAAAAAAATTTTAACCCTAAACCAAACACTAATAGTAAATCTAACTCTAACCTTAATCCTAACCGTAACCTTAAACCTAACACCTACCCTAACCCTAATTCTAACCCTAACCCTAAACCTAACCCTAATAAACACTAACCCTAGCTGTAAACCTAACTCTAAAACTAGCCATAACCCTAACACTTACCTTAAACCTAACCCTAGCCATAACCCTAAAACTGACCCCACACCTAACACTAAGACTAAACCTAACACTAAACCTAATCCTAAAACTAAACTTTACCCTAACCCAAACCCTAATCCAAACCCTAACAGTTAACTAAACTCTAACATAAAATTAACCCTAAAACATTCACAAAACCTAACCATAAAATTAACCTTAACACTAACGCTAACACTAACCCTAACAATAACCTTAACGTGAACACTAACCCTAACTAAAACACTAACCCTAACTGTAACCCTAACTCTAACAGTAACACTATCACTAATACTAAGCCTTACACTAACCCTAAAACTAACCATACCCCTAACCCTAACACTAACCCTAAACCTAATCCTAACTCTACCCTTACACTAACCCTAACCCTAATATTAATCCTACCATAACCCTAAGCCTAATCCTGAACCTAACACTTATCCTAACACAAATCGTAACCCTAAACCTAAAGCTAATCCTAAACCTAACCAAATTTTAACCCTAAACATAACCCAAACCAAACCCTAACCCTAATCCTAATGCTAACCCAAACCAATAAAACTAACCCTAACCATAACACTACACCTAATCCTAATTTTAACCCTATATCATATCCTAACAATAACTCTAACTCTAATGATAACTCTAATCACAATTTTAAACTTATAACAAACTGTATAGCTAAATTTTACCCTAACTTAAACCTTAACCTTAACCCTAAACCTAACACGAACACTAACCCTAACCCTAACTTTAAACATAAACTTATCACTAACCCTAAACTTAACCCTCACACTAACACTAAAACCAAACCTAAACCTAATCTAACAGTAACCTAAAAACTTAAACTGAAAAATTAACCTAACCCTAATCTTAACCCTAACCCTCACACTAATGCTAACCCAAAATCTAATTCTAACACTAACCTAATACTAAACCTAACCCTAACAATAACCCTAACCCTAACCCTAACGTGTACAATAGACCAAACCCTAACTCTAGCACTAACCATAATCCTAACTGTAACCCTAAACCTAACCCTGAACCTAACATTTATCCTAACCTAAACACTCACTGTAATCCTAACCATAACACTAACCCTAATCCTAAATCTTACCCTATCCATAACCCTAAACCTAACACTAATTCAAACCATAACTCTAACACTAGCATTGACCCTAAGCATTATGCATACACAAACCTTAACCCAAAACATTTCCCTAAAACTAACCCTATTTCAAACTGCAAATCTAACTATAATACTAACATTAACCAAAACTAAAACACTAACCCTAACACTAACACTAAACCTAAACCCAAACCTATACCTAATGTTAATCAAAAACTTAACCCTAACCCTAACCATAACACTAACACAAATCTTAAACCTAACACTAAACATAACCCTAAGCCTAACCCTAACAGTAACCCTAAGTCTAACCATAAAGGTTATCCTACCCTTAACCTTAACATTAACTTTAACCCTATATATAAAACTAACCCTAATATTGAAACTTATTTTAAATTTAACAATAATATAAAACCTAACCCTAATACTGAACTAACCTTAATGCTATTCTAACCCTAACACTAAATCTAATACTAACCCTAAACCTAACACCAACCCTAACCATACCCAAATCTTAACCCTAACTCTAACACTAATCCTAACCATAAAACTAACACTAACACTAAAGGTAACCCTGTACCTAACCCTAAACCTAAGTCTAATGGCAAAACTAATCCTTACTCTAACCCTACTTCTAACACTAACACAGACTTTAGACCTAAACCTAAACCTAACAGCAAACATACCATTTTACCAAACACTAACCATAACAATAACACTAAGCCTTACCCTAACCCAAACACTAACCCAAAACCTAACCATAATATTAACTCCAATGCTAACAGTAACACTAACCCTAACCCTAAAAACCCTAATCCTACACCTAACCCTAATATAAACCACAATCCTAATCCCTACCCCAATCCTAAACCTAATACAACCCCTGAACCTAACATAATGCTAAACCTAACCCTTACCCTAACCCTAACCCTAAAACTAAACCTAAACCTAGCCTTAACCCTAAACCTAAACCTAACAATAGTTCTAACAATAAACTTGACACTAACCTTAAATCTAACATTAATCCTAAGCCTAAAACTAACCCTAACCCTAACACTAACATAATCCCTAACCATATTCCTACCCATGACATATCCCTAACCATATGATTTAACCTAACCCTAACACTAATACTAAACCTAAAACTAAACTTATGCCAAACACTAACCATAACACTAACCCTAACCATAACCCTAATTTTAACTGTAATTCTATCCCAAACCCAGACCATACCACATATCCTATCACAAACCTAAACCAAACTCTAACCCTAACCCTAACACTATTCCTAACTCTAATCCTATCCCTAACCCTAAACTTAACTGTAACCCTAACCCTAAACCTAACCCTAAAGTCAACCCCAACACTACCCTTAATCCTAATTCTAACCCTAAAAATAACCCAATCCTAACACTAAGCCTAACCCTAACCCTAAACCTAACACTAACTCTAAACTTAACTCTAAAGTTATCACTAACACTAACCCTAATACTAACTCTAACTCTAACCTTAAACATAACTCTAACCCTAATTCTAATTTTAACCATGAACCTAATTCTAAACCTAACCCTTAAACTAATCCTAAAAATAACCCAACCCTAAACCTAACTCTAATGCTAACACTGGCACTAAAACAAACCCTAACGTTAACCATAACATTAACTTAAACATAACCCTAATCCTTATGGTAAAACAAACACTAACCCTAACAATAACACAAAACTGAATCCTAACCCGAAAAATAACCCTAAACCTAAAAGTAACCCTAACAAAAAACCTAACCCTAACTCTAACACACTAACCCGGGCCCTAAAACAAACCCTAAAACTAATTTTCAGTGTAACCCTAAAACTAAACCTAATACTAACTATAAACTAAACCCTAACAAAAACCTTAACATTAACCCTAACCATAACCCTAACCCAAACACTGACCTTAATCTTTACCCTAAACTTAACCCTAAAATAAAACCAAAACTTATTTTAATCCTAAAACTAACCCTAACTTTAAACCTAACCCTAACCCTAACCCTAAATATAATAATATACATAAACATAAACTTAACCATAACCTTAAACCTAAACCTAACACAAACCATAACCCTAACCTAACCAAAAAACTAACCCTACCCCTAACACTAACACTAAACCTAACCCTATCCGTAACCCTAATTCTACCAGTAACCCTAACCCTTACCCTTAAACAACCTCTAATGCTAACATAAACCTAACAATATCCCTTATCCTAAGCCTAATCTTAAACTTTACCCTTACTCTATTCCTAAAGTAACCCAACCCTAAACCTAAACCTAACACTAAACCTAACCCTAATACTAACCCTTAATCTGACTCTAACACCAACCATAAACTTAACCCTAACTACTAATACTAAACTTTACCCTAACCCTAACATTAACACTAAACCTAAATCTTACCCTAACAGTCAGCCTAACCTTTACACTAACCCTAAACCTATACCTACTCCTTACCCTTACCCAACCGTAACACAAATTTTCACACTATACCTGCGCAGAAACCTAATGAATACCTTAAATCTAACGCAAACCCCAACCCTAACCCTTACCTTAAACTAACCCTAAAACTAATCTAAATGCTAACACTAGGCCAAACACTAAACATAACTCTAAAACTAACAGTAACCCTAACTCTCACACAAAACCAAACACTAACACTAACCCTAAATCTGACAGAAATACTAACACTAATCCTAAACCTAACCCTAACTCTAACCCTACCTTTTATTCTAACACTAACCCTAACCCTTATCCTAACCATTTCCCAACCCTAACCTAACCCTAACTCTAAACCTAACACTAAACCTACCCTAACACTAAACTTGAATCTAACATGATCTCTAACATTAATCCTAACTCTAAACCTAACCTATAACTTACCTTAATCTTATCCCTAACCCTACCACTAAAGATAACACTAAACATGTCCCTAACACTAATCCTTATCCTCACACTAACACTAAAAGTAACCCTAAACCTAACCCAAACCCTAAACAAAACCCTAAACTTAATACTAATCTAAACCATAATCCTAAGGCTAACACTAAACCTAACCCTAATCTTAACCTTAATCCTAACCCGAATTCTAACAGAACTATAACCTTAATGCTAAACCTATCTCTATCACTCACCCTAACTCTAAATCTAACCCTAACCTAAGCCCTAAACATAAACTTAACAGTTAACCTTACACTAACCCTAATCCTAACACTAAACCTAACATTAAACAAAACCCTAATTTTAAATATAACATAAACACAAATTCTAATGCAAACACTACCACTAACACACATGCTAACCCTATCACTAACTCTAAATCTAACATTAACCCTAACTTTAACCATAACCATTCTCTAAAACTAACTCTAACCATAACCCTAAGCTTAAGACTAACCCTTAAACTAACCCTAACCCTAACCTTAAACCTAAATATAATACTAACACTAAACCTAACACTAAAACTAATTTTAACACTCTCCCAATCCTAAAATTAACACCAACCCTAACCCTTCCACTAACCAAAACACTAACCCACACTCTATCCTTAACCCTAACCCTAACACTAACCCTAAACTTAACACTAACCCTAAAACTCAAAAATACTAAAAGCAATAATAAACCTAACCCTAAACCTAAACCTAAACTTTACTCTAACTTAAATTCTAAAACCTACCATAACCATAACAGTAATTCTAACCTTTAACCTAACCCTAACTTTAATATTAACCAGAACTCTAAACCTAACACTAACCCTAAACTTAAAAACAACAATAACCCTAAAACTAAACATAACACTAAACCAAACCATAACCATAACTTTAACCCAAACACTAACCCTAAACCAAATCCTAACACTAATACAAAACAATACCCTAACCCTAAATCTATATCTAGGCCTAACCCTAAACTTAAAACTAACCCTAAACCTAATTTTAACCCTAACCCTAGACTTTTTGCAACCCTATCTTTAACCTTAACCCAAAACCTAACACATACACTAATTCAAACCTATCCCTAACAATAAAACAAACCATAACCAAATAATACACCTAATCATAACTATAACTCTTATCCTAACACTAAATCTAAAAATAACCCTAAACCTAACCATAAAACTAACCCTGACACTAACAGAAAACCTAACCCTAAATCTAATAATGACCCCAAGACTAAACCTAACACTTACCATAAACTTAACCTTAACCCTAACCCTAACTATAACCCTAACCTTAAACCTTACCCTTACAAAAACCATAATTCTTACTCTAATACAAAACATATATTAAACTCTAATCTTAACCATAACCCAACCCTAACACCAACCCTAAGCCTAACTTTAACCTTAACCTTAACCCCAACCCTAATGCTAAACCTAACATTATCTTTAACCCTAATTCTATACATAATGTTAACCTTAACCCTAAACATAACCCTACCTCTTACACGAACCTTAACCCTTCCCCAAACACTAAGACTAACCCTAAACCTAACCCTAAACCTAGCACTAACTCTAACCATATTCAGAATTATAACACTATTACTAAATCTATCCTTTACACTAACACAAACCCTAGACCTAAGCGTAACCATAACCATGACACTAACCCTTACACTAACACAAATTTTAACCCCAACTCTAACCTAACACTAACCTTAAAATTAACACTAACCCTAAACCTAACTATAAACCTAATCCCAACACCAATCATAACCGTAACATTAACACAAACTGTATCACAAACCCTAAACATAAACTAAACCTTTCCATAAACCTAACACTAATACTAACCATAACAGTTACTTTAACAATAAATCTAACCTAACTGTAACCCTAAATCTTTCACTAAACGCAAACCTAACCTTAAACATATAACTAACTGTAATTTTAACTCTAAACATAAACCTAATTCTAACCCTAACACTAACCCTAACAGTAAACCGAACCCTAACACAAACCCTAGACCTAAGAGTAACCATAACCATGACACTAACCCTAACACTAACTCTAACTCTAATTCTAACCCAAAATTTATCCTTTCAATAACCCTCATCCTAACCTAAACACAACTCTAACCCTATCACTAAAACTTCCCCTAACCCTAACCCTAAAAGTTTTGGGTAAAAATGGGAGTTCATAACTCACTTGAAACTAATGTTTGAGATATGATATGTCAAGAGCTTTGTAATATTTTTAACAACCAATAAAAAAGTAACACTAAACCTAACCTTAACCATAACCCTAACACTAATTTTAAATGTAATTGTAATTCTAACCCTGACCTTAACGCTTACACTAAAAAAGTAACTCTAAACGTATCCCTAAAACTAGTCCTTACCCTAATCCTAACCCTTACCCTAACTCTAACCCCAAGCCTAATTCTAACATTAACTCCAATGCTAACACTAGCCCTAATCCTCACCCTAACTCAAACCCTAATACTAATTATAACAAGAACAGTAACCCTAATTCTTATACTAACCTGAATTGCAACACTAACCTTAACACAAACCGTAAACATAACACTTTATATTTAATTTTAACGCAAACCCTAACCCTAGCCGTAACCCTAACCCTTAACCTAACTCTAACCCTAATCATAATGCTAAAATATACACTAAACCTAACACTAAACTTAACCCTTACAATAACACTAACACAAACCCAAACTCTACCTCTAACCCTAACACTAACACTAATTCTGAACATGACCTTAACACTAACAGTAACCCTAAACCTAATCCTAACTCTATGCTTACAATAATCCTAACAATGCTGCAGTCTGGCTGGGTACAATTCACGTGCCACTTGTCAAAAGAAATGAACTTTATTTTTTAGAACACACACACCACACCACACAGCTCCAGGAATTCCCTCAGAGCCCAACTGCCACCACTGACTTCCCATGAGCCTCTCAACCTCCCCCACTCCTCCTGCTCTTGAAGCTAATTGGCTGGGTGGCATGGGCAGAGCCAAAAAAGGTTCCCCAATGAGCAGCTCCATGGTCTGAAAGGGTGGGGAAACAGCACAATGAGAATCATCGCAGAGGAGCCAATCAGTTGGCAGCTAGAAGTTTGCTGGGGCCGCTGTGAGCCAATCATCAGCTGGCAGCTGGAAGTTTGCTGTCAGCTGGAAGTTTGCTGTCAGCTGGAAGTTTGCTGGGGCCCCTTAGGCTGTGGCTCTCAACATCTCCCCCTCTCTGTTGAAACAACAAGCATGTGGCTTAGGGACCATGCCTGCCTTAGGTTGTCCAATACTACATATGGTCTTTACCCGTCATCAGATGAGCTGACCTCAAGGCGTCAGCCTCCTGTCTTAGGTTAGTACCACTGCAATTGAATTTTACCCGTCATTGACTACCGGTAGAGCATACAGCCAACCTGTGGATAGGTCTTTGTACCAGTGTGGGGTGAGGTTCTTTGCATCACCTCTGTTGGCCCCCAAATTTAAGGTGAATGACCATCACAAGCAGAAGGGAGGAAGATATACTAAGCCAATTGATGGCTCCTTTTAGAAAAAATTGTACCACTGATGACACCATCAGCAAAAATACCCAACATTACCACGTGTCGCTGCACCAATAGATAGTTCACAATGCTTACAAGTGAGTTCTCAATGCATACAAGTGATAAATAGCCCAGGCAAGTTCTGTAAGCAGTTCAGTGATAGTTATTGCAGAAGCTGTAGATTGGTGTTATCTTTGTCTTCACCAGCACTGGGATGAAGATAAAAATTCCGGTAATAATGTCTAAAGAAAAAATTATGTGACATTTCAGAAGTCACTAAAAGTAAACAATTTTCTGAATAATTTGCATTATCTTGAACAGAATTATTAAATATAATGAAAATGAAAAATGAAAGTAAACAAACAGATCTGTTAACCTCCTTTTTTGTTCACATATTAAATAAATCCTCAACAGCTATTTACCCAATTTAAATTAAACCATTTAAATCATGTGAATAAAAAAATATTTGGATTCATTTTTTCATGAGCGCTCATCATATGATATACAGACATACATACATACAAACATACAACATAAAACACAAGTATACACACATAATATAATACATACAACAATAACATAATAGTAAAGGCCTTATAACTTTTTACAGGTGAAATATTCATTGCAATGTTAAAAAACTCTATAGTCAAAAAATAGAACTGATCAGCAAAACATTAACCTAGGTCTGTATGAACTCAAAAAACAAAATAGAACTTCATGATGTGGGAAAGGGTAATAATAAAATAGATATTGAAAAAAGCATCCTGGTTCTGTCGCAGATGTAAGGATAGCCAAAGTGGAGTTTTGGATATCAGCTGTTATGGATTTGAGCCAAATCATCTTCTTTTTGATCTGTAGAAATCGCTTTAGTTAATCTCTCTGGTATCCAAATCAGCTGCTGTTCTCCCTGTGGAAACACACAAACAGACCCCCGACTCTAGACAATTACTGGGTGAGGACCTTTCTATTTTCCTGTTAAAATATCCTTCCAAAGTACCTTGGGCTTATGTACATTTTTTGAACACATATGCCTTTCCACAGCACTAAGTCTTGATGAATCCAAATTTAAAAAGTTTAAAGTAAAAAGGGTTATTTTAAGTTTATCTTTGGGGAATATATACACCTTCCCAATTTTGACTTTTTGCTTTAATAAGTACATTTTAATAGTTTGATGAGCTCTTTCAACTATGCCATGTCCCTGGGATTCCTGTTATATGAGTAATGCCAAATGATGAGCAAACTTTTTTAAAGGAGATAGAAGTATAACCAGAGGCAGTATCTCGTTTTAATTATTTTGGAACACCCACAGTGGCAAAATTTTGTAAGCAATGAGCTATAATATCTTTAGTTTTTTCTCCAGCATGAAGGGAGCCTATCAAAAATCCAGAAGAAGTATCAAGTGTAACATGCAGATATTTTAATTTTCCAAATTCTGCAAAGTGTGTGATGTCCATCTGCCAAATATGGTTAGGTATCAGTCCTCTAGTATTGACTCCAAGATTAACTTGTGGTAAAATGGTCACACAACTTTGACATTGTTCTATTATTTGTATAGCTTGTTCCTTAGTTATTTTAAAATGCTTTTGTAAAGTATTAGCATTGACATGGAACTTTTTATGAAAATTTGTAGCTTCTTTTAGTGTAGAGACAGTATGTATGTCATGTGTAGTTTTATCTGCTAAATCATTGCCCAAACTAAGGGCTCCAGGCAATCCTATATTTTCCCTCATATGTCCTACAAAGAATGGTCTTTTCTGTCCCAGATTAGACTTTTTATAGTGGAAAGCAAAGAGAAAACAGTAGAGGAAGAGGAAATCCTATCAGCACCTTCAAAGGATACTATAGCATTAACTATATACTGACTATCAGAAAATAAATTAAATAGAGAATCTTTAAACATCACAAAAGCTTTTAATACTCTATTAAGCTCTACCTTTTGAGCTGATTGTTTGGGTACTAAAATGTAAAAGTTTGATCAGGTGTAACTCTTTCTGCTGTACCATTATTTGACCCATCAGTGAATATATTTGGAGCATTTATTATATTTTTTTTTGTAATTTTTGGAAAAAATACAGGATGCAATGACCAAAAAGACAATAAAGGATTAGGTGGTAAGTGGTTATCAAATGAAACATTAGATTTACACATGATTATTTCCCAAGTATTTAACTCATTAGCTAACTCATCAATTTGATCCATAGTATATGGAGTAATAATTTTACTAAGAGAAATCCCAAACACTTCCTTTGGTGCTTTTATTGCTTTGAGTATTAATTGTCCTACAGCCTTAGGATACTTAGTAAGAATAGTGTTAGAAGAATAAGACAAATGTATCCATAATAATTGACCTTCTTGCCAAAATATTCCTGTAGAATTATTTTTTGTTGGTAGTACAATAAATAATAAAGGCAAACTTATATCAATTCTATCCAAATGCATATTTTTAATATATGTTTCAATAATTTTTAATGCATTTCTTGCTTCAGGTGATAAGTTTTGGGGTAAATTTGGATGTGATGGACCTTTTAGGATATCAAATAAAGGTCCTAACTCTCCTGTTTGTATACCTAGATAAGGCCTTATGCAATTTATGTCTCCTAATAACTTTTGAAAGTCATTAAGTGATTTGAGTTGATCTACTCATATTTGAATTTTTGGCGGACAGACCATGGTTGAAGATAATAGAACTCCTAAATAATTAATTGGAAAATTTAATTGTACTTTATTTCTATCTCTAGATTATAATTTTTAATAAGATTGTAAGTGTGGCATAAAATTCTAGAAATGTGTTTTTATCTTTGTGTGATAAAATACATCATCCATATAGTGCAACATTTGTAGTTCAGGAATTTGATTTCTAAGTGGCTGGATTACTTTGTTAACATAAATATGAGACATAGTTGGGCTGTTAGCCATCCTTTGAGAGATTACTTTCCATTCATATTTCTGATCAGGACCTTCATAATTTAGTGCAGGGATAGTAAATGCAAAACGTGGACTATCCTCAGGATGAGTTGGAATAAAAAAAATGATCTTCAATATTTATGAATAAAACATACCAGGTTTTTGGCAAAGCAGACAATAGAGGAATCCTTGATTGAGCAGGTCCCATAATAACCATCTCATTATAAATGGCTTTTAAATCTTGCGATAGTCTCCATTTACCAGATTTCCTTTTGATGACAAAAGTGGGAGTATTATGAAGACATACTGAATGTTGTATATGTCCTTCTGCTAATTCTTGTTTGACCAGGTCATGGGCTGCTTGTATCTTTTCTTTAGTCAGGGTCCACTGAGAAACCCATACTGGTCTTTCTGATTTCCGAGTAATTTTTATTGTCTCAGTTACCCCTCCTGAAAAGCCAACCCATGTCTCTTGCTACCTTGATTTATTTGTATTCGTGCTTCTCGACCTTGTTCTTGTTTTTCTAATCTTTTTCCTTTTCTAAAACCTTGTCTAGCCATAATAGTGGGTGCATTTGGATTGATGTTATTTGTTAATGTTAGTCCTAATTGATCTAGGACATCTTGTCCCCGTAAATTTACGGGAAGAGGATCCAATACATATGGCTGTATAGTTCTGTCATATTCTTCTGGATTTTTCCAATCGAATACCATTGCACTTCTATAAGGATTATTCGCCACTCCTAGGCTTCGAAGCATTTGAGTGGCTTGTTGTAATGGCCAATGTTTTGGCCATTCTTGACGAGAGATGATGCTAAGGTCTGTACCTCTATCCAGTAGCCCATTAAATTCATGTCCTTAAATATTTAGTTTTAGCATGGGGCGAGAATCTAAATTTAAAGAAAGCATAGCACAATCTACACCTGTGGGGGCTAATCCCCTGGAACCCCTTTCTATAGTATGACTGGAAAATTTATCATGTAGGCTGGGTATTATTAGTAACTGTGCTATTCTATCTCCTGGTGAAATTACTGATATACCCTTTGGAGAACTGGCTATGATTTTTATTTCACCTTTATAATTGGGATCAATTACCCCAGGACTTATCATAAGTCCTTTAAGAGTAAAAGAACTGCGTCCCAATAAAAAGCCTACTGTTCCTTTTGGAAGAGGTCCTTTTACCCCTGTGGGAATGATTTGAACTCCCATCCCTGAAGTTAGTACTGATCTGGTGGAGGCGCAGATGTCCAACCCTGCACTTCCTCTGGTTTGTCTGATGAGGGATCTGATGGACAATGTGTCCTGGGTACTATGCTGATGGGGTTGCTGGGTTCCTCTAGTGCTCCGTATATTTGTGGTTTTGGGACCTGGAGCATTGAGCCTCTTGTCAATTTTTTGGCAATGGAGCCTGATGCCTTTCTCTATGATATTGTGGATAAACACCTGGTTCTTGTTCGTTATTTTATAATGGAGTACCCTCTATGGTGGTTTGAGAATGGCATTCATTAGCCCAATGTCTCCCTCTATGGCATTGTGGGCAAATACTCGGTATTCTACTTCTTTGATTCCTAGTTTTGTTAAACCCTTCTCCTATGGGGCAATTCCTTTTAAAATGTCCTGTTTGTTCACAATTGTAGCATGTTTTTGGCCTGGCATCTAAAACCTCTTATACTGAAACTGCAACAACTTGCACTTGTTCATTAATGTCTCTACATAATTTAATATATGTATTTAAATCTTCATGTTTTCATGGTCTAATGACTTCTCTTCACTAACAATTTGCTTGCTCATAAGCCAGTTGTTTTATTAATTACATTACTTGTTCTGTATTCCCAAACATTCTAGTAGCTGTTTGAATAAGCCTATCTACAAATTCAGCTTAAGGCTCATTAGCTCCTCGTGTTACCTTAGAAAATTGACCTTGTAAACCTCCATGTCCTTGAAAAGTCTTCGATGCCCTAACAGCATCAACAGCAATTTGAAAGTATACACCAGGATCATATGCAATTTGTTGCTGCTGATCCTCATAAGGTCCCTTTCCTAACAACATATCTAGATTTCTCTGAGGATAACCAGATGCTGCATTTTGTCTAGCCATCTCCTTGCAAAATTCCTCATTGGCAACCTTTCATAACAGGTATTGTCCTCCATTTAGCACAGCTTGACATATATTAGCCCAATCTGCTGGAATAATATTCAAGTTGGTAATGGATTTTACCATGCTTACAGTGAAGAATTCTTTGGGACTATAGGTTGTTACAGCCTCTTTTAGCTGCTTCACTGTTTTGAAATTTAAAGCATGGTGAATTTGCAGCGCTCTGGCCTGCTCAAATACAGGGCATGTTAATATTTAAGATCCTTTCTCAGGATTCTATCTATCAACTGCAGGGGTTGGGGGCCTCCCAGCATATGGAGTTGGAATTGTTGGTTGGACATTTACGCCCTCTGGTCATAAAAAGGTGTTAGTTGCAGTCTCATGTAGAGGTGGTGCTGTTGGTTGGACACTTATGACCTCTGGTGATAGAATAGTTTTAGTAGCAGTCTCCTGCTGTAACTTTTCCCCTGATGGCTTTTTCTGCTCCAAACTTTCTTCCTCTGTCTTACTAGCTCAAGACGACCTTCTCTTTTACTTGAATTTTTTCTCTGTCTGACTAGCTTGAGAGACCTTCTCTTTTACTTGAATATTTCTACTATAACTATAATACAACCCAACAAGATAACAACTAACAAAACTGAAACAGAGTGAAACAATATTAGAACAACAAGAAATCATTATAATAGCCTCCTGAAATGTCCATCCATCCTTTCTCCCTATATGTTCCTTAGATGTGAGTGATTTTTCTTCCATCTTACATATCTCCGGAGTCAAGCAACTTGAAAAAAAAGTGAAACAAAAAAAGAATCTTAAAATGGCTACCCATCCTCTCACCCTGCTCTCAGAAGCAAGAAGTTTACCTTATCACTTACCCTTAGTCATTCCCCTTGTGGCCCACCAAATTCTGCAGTCTGGCTGGGCACAATTCAGGAGCCACTTGTCAAAAGAAACGAACTTTATTTTTAGAACACACACACCACATCACACAGCTATTCAGGTATTTCCTCAGAGCCCAACTGCCAACACCAGGTTCCCACAAGCCGCTCAAACTCCTCTACTCCTCCTGCTTTTGAGGACTATTGACTGGGTAACCTGGTGGAGCCAAAAATTTCACCAATGAGCAGCTCCGTGTTATTAAAGGGTGGGGGAAAAGTTCAACGAGCATTACCACAGAAGAGCCAATCAGTTGGCAGCTAGAAATTTGCTGGGGCTGCTGTGAGCCAATCATCAGCTGGCAGCTGAAAGTTTGCTGCGGTCCTTACTGCTGTGGCTCTCAATATCTAATCCTAACTCTAGGCTTACACTAATCCTAACCCTAAACATAACCTTAATCCTAACCGTAACCCTAACCCTAATCCTGACTCTAATAGTTACCCTACAAAAAACTAACATAAAACCTAAACCAACCCTAACACTAATTCTAATATTAATCCTAAATGCAACCCTAACAATAACCCTAATCATAATCCTAAAACTAACTCTATCCCATTACCTTAACCCTAAACCTAACACTGATCCTAACCATAACCCTAAGCCTAAACCTAAACCTTATCCTAAAGGTAACTCTTACCCTAACCCTAACTCGAAACCTAATCCTAACCCTAACACAATCCATAACCATACCTGTAAGCCTAACCCTAACTCGAAACATAAACCTAACCCAAACACTAACAATAATGCTACCATATTCCTAAACTGTACCATAAAATTAAACCTAACACTAATGCTAACTCTTATTCTAACCGTAAAAGTAACCTAAACCTAAAAAAATCCTAACCCTAACCCTACAACTGACCCTCACATTAAACCTAGAACTAATACTAACCATAAACCTAATCCTAAATCTAAACCTAACACTAACTTTAATTCTTACCCTAACACTCACATTAACCCTAACCTTAAACCTAACCCAAACACTTATCCTAATCCTAACTCTAAATCTAAACCTAACCTGAAACCTAACACTAATATTAACACTAACCCTAATCCTAACCATAACCCTAATCCTAACCCTAAATTTAAACTAAAACATAAGCCAAAGCATAACACTAACACTAACCCTAAACCTAACTCAAAATTTAACCATAAACTAACCCTACACCTAACACTAATTCTACAACTTACAACAACCCTAATCCTAACCATAACCCTAAAACTAACACTAATTCTAAACTTCACCATAACGCTAAACCTAACACTAACCCTAATAATAAAACAAACCCTAACCCCATCGTTAACCCTAACACTAACCCAAAACTTATCCTATCACAAACACTAAACCTAACACTAAATCTGACACTAATCCTAACCCTAATCCTAAACCTAACCCTAAACCTAACCTTAACAATAACCCAAACCCTAACCCTAATCCTATACCTAACCCTAACCCTATTTATAAATTTTTCCATAACCTTAATTCTTTTCTGACCATAATGCTAACCTTAACACTAACACTAACCCTAAGCCTAACCATAACAAAAACCCTAACTCTAAACCTAACACTAAAACTTAACCTAACATTATCACTAACTCTAAAACTAACCCTAAGTGTAAAACTTACCATAACCAAAAATTTAATTCTAACCCTAACCCTAAACTTAAAACTCACACTAACCCTAACACAAACACTAACCCTAAACCTAACTCTAACCATAACCCTAACTCTAATGCTAACAATAAAACTTACTTAATCCTAAACCTAAAACTAACCCTAACCCAAACACTAACCCTAAACCTAACTCTAAACATAACCCTAACTCTAATGCTTACCATAAAACTTACCTTAATCCTAAACCTAAAACTAACCCTAACCCAAACACTAAACTTAACCCTAAATCTAAATTAAACCTAACACAAAACCTATTTTTAAACCTAACACAAACACTTACCCAATCCCTAGAATAAACCCTAAACCTAAATCTAAACCTACCCCTAAATCTAACCCTAACACTAACCTGAAAGCTAATAATAATTTTATCAGTAATCCTAACTCTAACTTACCCCAAAACTTACCCTAAAACTAATGCTTACCCTAAACCTAACACTAACCTTAACTCTAACACTAACACTAACCTTAAAAGGAAATATTGACAAAAAAAACTAATTCTAACTCTAACCTTAATTCTAACAGTAATTCTAACAGTAACCCAAACCCTAACACTAACCCTAACCTTTACCTTAACCCTAAATTAACCCTAAATCTGAACCTATTCCTAAACCTAACACTAACACTAAACCGTACACAAATCTTAAACCTGAACCTATCTCAAACCCTATTCTTAACTCTAACCTTAATCCAAAACTACCTGTTAATCTAACACAAATTCTAAGTCTAACTCTATCAATAACCACAGCCTAAACCAAACCCTACCGTAATCTTAACCCTAACACTAACCCTCACCCTAACCTTAACACTAAACCTAATCCTAACACTAACACTAATTCTAACAGTAACACTAACCCTACCTTTAAACCTAATATAACCAAAAGAATAAAACTAAGAATAACACTAAACATAACCCTAAACCAAATTCTATTACAAACCCTAAGCCTAACTCTAACACTAACCATAAACCTAACACTAAACATAACCCTAAACCTATCACTAAACAAAACTATAAACCTAATACTAAGCCTAACCCTAACACTAAACTTAACCTTAACCCTAACACTAAAACTAACCCTATAACTAAAGCTAACCTTAACCTTTATTTGAATCCTAACCCTAACCATAACCCTAACACTAACACTAACCCTAACCCTAACCCTATACCTAACAATAACCTAGTCCTAACCCTAAGGTTAACACTAAACCTAATACTAAGAATAACCTTAAACTAACACTAAATCTAACACTGAAACTAACTCTAACCGTAACCCTAACCCAAACCATAATCCTAACACAAACAATAAACCGAATCCTATCTAAAACTTTTACCCTAACACTACCCCTTACCATACCACAAACCATAACCCTTCCTAAACATAACCCTAATTCTAACACTAAACCCTTCACTTACCCTAATCCTAAACTTAACTCTAACATAGAATTATCATAAGATTAAACCTAACACTAAACTAAACTCTAATAACAACCCTAACCCTAACACTGACTCTAAGCATTAACCTAAGCCTAAACTTAACCCTAATCCTATCTGCAAAATTAAACTTAAACCTTACCCTAAAACAAACCTTGAACTGAACCTAACCTTAAACTTAAACCTAAACCTTACCCTAACCCTAACACTAACCCTAAACCTAGCCCTAATAAAAATCCTAACCCTAACACTAACCCTAACACTAAATGTAACGCCAACCCTTACCTTAAGAGTAAACCTAACCCTAACCATAATCCTGAACCTAACTCTAAACCTAATGTAAACCCTAATGCTAACACTAACCTCAAACAAAACCCTAACCATAACACTAATCCAAACCCTAACCCTAAAGATAAACCTAAACCTAACGCTAAAGCTATCACTAACGCTGAACCAAACCTAACCCTAACACTAAGCCTTATTTAAACCTAACCTTAACATTTATTTTAACACTAAACCTAACCATAACCCTAACCTAAAACCTATTACTCAACCTAAATTTAACGCTAACCCTAATTCTATCTCTAACTGTAATATTAACACTAACGCTGACCTTATCCCTGCCACTAAACATAACAATAACACAATTTTTAACCATAAACCTAAGTTTAACACTAATCTTAAAACTAAACTCTTAACTGTAACACTCACCCTTATCTAACCTGAAATCTAAAACTAACCCTTAACCAATCTCTAACCTTAAGCCTAACCCTAACTCTAACACTAAAGTAACACTATCCATAACCTAAACTTAACAGTAAATATAAACATAACCCTAAACCTAACCCTAAACCTAACATGAACACTAACACTAAGGGGAACACTAAATCTAAAACTAACCCTTACCCTAACTCTAACTCTTAACCTAATGCTAACAATAACAATAACCCTGACCCTAACTCGATCACTAACCCTAACCCTAACTCTAAACCTAACATTAAATCTAACCCTAATCTTTTTTTTCTTTTTTTTTTATTGGTTGTTCACAACATTACAAAGCTCTTGACATATCATACTTCGAACAATAGTTTCAAGTGAGTTATGAACTCCCATTTTTACCCCAAATACAGATTGCAGAATCACATAGGTTACACATTCACATTTTTACATAATGCCATACTAGTGGCTGATGTATTCTGCTACCTTTCCTATCCTCTACTATCCCCCTCCCCCCATCTTTTCTTTCTATCCCATCTACTGTAATTCATTTCTCTCCTTATTTTTCTTCCAATTCCCCTCACAACCTCTTTTATGTAGTTTTTATAACAATTAGGGTCTCTTTCCATTTCCATGCAATTCCACTTTTCTCTCTCTTTCCCTCCCATCTCGTGCCTCTGTTTAATGTCAATCTTTTCTTCCTTCTCTTCCTCCCTACTCTATTCTTAGTTGCTCTCATTATGTCAGAGAAGACATTTGGTATTTGTTTTTTAGGGATTGGCTAGCTTCACTGAGCATAATCTGCTCTAATGCCATCCATTTCCCTGCAAATTCCATGATTTTGTCATTTCTTAGTGCTGTGTAATACTCCATAGTGTATAAATGCCGCATATTTTAATCCATTCATCCATTGAAGGGCATCTGGGTTGGTTCCACAGTCTAGCTATTGTGAATTGTGCTGCTATGAACATCCATGTGGCAGTATCCCTGTAGTACGCTCTTTTAAGGTCTTCAGGGAATAGACCAAGAAGGGCAATAACTGGGTCAAATGGTGGTTCCATTCCTAGCTTTCCCAGGAATCTCCATACTGCTTTCCAAATTGGCCGAACCAATTTGCAGTCCCACCAGCAATGTATAAGAGTACCCTTTTCCCCACATCCTCGCCAGCACTTGTTATTATTTGACTTCATAATGGCTGCCAATCTTACTGGAGTGAGATGGTATCTTAGGGTAGTTTTGATTTGCATTTCTCTGACTGCTAGAGATGGTGAGCATTTTTTCATGTATCTGTTGATTGATTGTATGTCCTCCTCTGAGAAGTGTCTGTTCAGGTCCTTGGCCCATTTGTTGATTGGGTTATTTGTTGTCTTATTGTCTAATTTTTTGAGTTCTTTGTAAACTCTGGATATTAAGGCTCTATCTGAAGTGTGGGGGGTAAAAATTTGTTCCCATGATGTAGGCTCCCGATTTACTTCTCTTATTGTTTCTCTTGCTGTGAAAAAACTTTTTAGTTTAAGTAAGTCCCATTTGTTGATTCTTGCTATTAACTCTTGTGCTATGGGTGTCCTGTTAAGAAATTTGGAGCCTGATCCCACAATATGTAGATCGTAACCCTAATCTTAATCCTAACCAATACCCAAACCCTAACTATAATCCAAACCCTAATACAAACCATAACCCTAACATAACCCTAACACTAATACTAACTTTAACCCTAAAACTAACCCTAAAACTAACCCTAACTCTAACTGTAACCCTAACCCTAACATTAACCTAAACCTAACTCTCACACTAACCCAAACCCTAACCTTAATCTCAAATTTAACACTAAACCTAACCCTAACCTAAAGCCTAACCCTAAAACTAACGCAAACCCTAACGCTATCTGTAACACTAAACCTATCTCAATCCCTAACCCTAACTGTAACCAAGCCTTAAACCTAATTCAAACCCTAACCTAACCCTAATATTTACCTTAATTCTAACCCTAACCCTAACATTAACCTTAACACCAACACTAACTCAAACCATAACATGAAACCTAGAACTAACCTAACACTAATTTTAACCCTAAACCAAACCTTAATGTTAACCCTAACTCTAACCCAAATTCTAAATTTAACCCTAACACTAAAACTAATTCTAAACCTAAATCTTAATGTAACCCTAACCCTAAATCTAATTGTGACCCTAACCTTAACACTAATCTGAAAACTAAAACTAACACTATAAATAACTGTAAAATAAACTCTAACCATATTCCTAACCATAACCTTAACAATAACCCTAACCATAACCTTAAGCCTAACAATAACTTAAACCTGATCCTAACCCTAATTTTAATTCTAAATATAACAATAACCATAACCATAACTGTAACACTAACACTAAAGCTAATCTTAAATGTAAAACTAACCCTAACCCTAATACTAAACCTAACCGTAACCCTAAACCTAAAACTAACACTTACCCTAAAACTAACCCTAAACCTAACACAAACCCAACCCTAACCCTAATACTAAACCAAAGCCCAACCCTAACTATAACTCTATCCATAACTTCAACCCTTAACCTTAACCTAAACCTAACCTTAAAACTGACAATAACTCTAAAACTAATTCAAACACTATATTTAAGCCTAACCATAATGGTAATACTATCTGAAACATTCATGCTAACCCTAAATTTTAAAAAAATCTAAACATAATTTTAACCCTAACCCTAAGAGTAATCCTAACCCTAACCGTAACATTAACCCTAACCCCAATCCTAACCCTAAATATAAACATAACCCTACTCTAACCCTAAAACTAACCCTACCCAACCCCTAACCTTAACACTAAACTTAAATCTAACACTAACACTATCCAAACCCTAACAGTAACCCCAACACTAAACCTAAAACTAATCCTAACCATAAACCAAACCCTAAACCTAAAACTAGCACTAACCATGTCCCTAATTCTAAAATTAAAATTAAACTAACCCTAAAAATAACTCAAACACTAACCCTAACTGTAAACTTAACCCTAACACTAACCTAATCTCTAACCCTAAACCTAATCCTAACCCTAAAGCTAAATCTACAACTAAACCTAATCCTAACCCTAATAGTAACACTTACAATAACCCTATACCTAACTTTAAAACCCTAAACCTTAAAATAAACCTAACAGTAAACCTAACCTTAACACTATCTCTAACAATAAACTTAACCCTAATCATAACCCTAACCCTAAAAGTAACACTAAAAAAATTCCTAACCCCAAATTTTAGGTTAACAATAAACCTAACCCAAAACCTAACCATAAACTTAACATTAACACAAACCTAACCATAACCTTAATCCTAGAACTTACCCTTACAAAAACCCCAACTCTAATCTTAAATCTAACACTAACCATAACCCTAAACCTAATACTAAAGTTAACTGTAAGCCTTATTCTAAACATAACCCTAACTGAAATTCTAACCATAAACTTCAACTTAACCCTAACACTAAATGTAACAATAATTTCAACCGTAACACTAATTCTAACCTTAATCCTAATACAAACCATAAATATAATCCTAACACTAAACCAAACCAAAACCCTAACCCAAACCCTAATCCTAAAACGAACACTAAACCTAACCCTCACACTAACCATAACCATACTTTTAAACCTAATCTTAACACTAACACTAAATATAACCCTAAGACTCACCCTAATACTAAACTTTACCCTAACCCTAACTCTAACTTTAACCCTAAGACTAAACCCAACTCTAACACTAACCCTAACCCTAACCCTTACCCTAAACCTAACCCTAACCCTTACCCTAAACCTAACCCTAACCCTAACACTATCTTTAAACCTAAACCTAAATCTAATATTAACCCTAACACTAACCATAACAATAACACTTACCCTTATCTAACCTTAATCATAACTTTAACACAAACCCTAAACCTAAACCTAAACCTACCATGAATCCTAACACTAGTGCTCACACTAACCCTAACCCTAACCCTAACAAAAACCCTAACCCTAAACTACCCCTAACCCTAAAACAAACCCTAACTCTAACTGTAACCCTAAAAATAAAATTAACCCTCTATCTATACCTAACACTAAAACTAAACTTTACCCTATACATAATTCTAACCCTAACCCTAACACTAAAAATAAACATATAACTAACCCTCACCCTAAACTTAACACTAAATTTAACCCTAACCATAATTTTAATGCTAAACCTAATACCAATCTTAACCCTAACAGTAACTTTAAGTATAACCAAAACCCTAAATATAAAGGTAAAACTAACCCTAATGATAACCATAATCAAAACCTTAACCCTAAAAATACACCAACCAAAATCCAAAATCTAACCCGAACCTCTAACATTAACACTAACCCTAACACTAACACAAACTCCAATTCTAAACCTAACATTAACCCTAACCCAAACTATAACCTTAGGCCTAAACTTAACTTTAAAACTAACCCTAACCCTAATTTTAACCCTAAACGTTACAATAACCATAACCCTGAACCTAACACTAACACTATTCCTATTCCTAACTCTAAACCTAAGCCTAAATCTCACCTTAATTCTATCCGCAAAATTTTTCCTAAACCTAAACCTAACAGTAACCCTAATCATAACCCTAAACCTATTACTAACTTTAACCCTACCCGAATCCTAAACTTAATCATAAGCCTAACCCTAATCATAATCTTAAACGTAACCCTAACATTAACCCTTATCCTATCCTAAAACTAAACCTTACCCTTACACTAAGCCTAACACTAACCCTAACCAAACACTAACCCTAACACTAACTCTAACCTTAACTTTAACACTAACCCTAATCCTGAACCAAATCCTAGAGCTAAATCTAATGTCAACTCTAATCCTATTTATAACCCTAAACCTAACCCTAACGCTAACAAAAACTTTAACCCTAAACTTACCCTAAAACTTACGATAACCCTAACAATAAAACTAACACTAACCCTAAACTAAACACTAACCCTTACACTAAACCTTACCCTAACACTAACACTAACACTAAACCGTAACACTTACCCTAACCCTAACCCTGACACTAACCCTAAATCTAATTGTAAGCCTACACCTTATGCTAACCCTAAACAAAATTCTAATTCTAACCCTAACCCTAACACTCACCCAACCCCTAATTTTAAACCTAACCCTGACCTTAAACCTAACCATATTTCTAACACTAACCCTAAACCTAATGTTAACCATAATCCTAACTCTAAACCTATACCTTACGCTAAACCTAACATGAACACTAACCCTAACCCTAACAATAAATGTAACCCTATACCTAATACTAAACATAATCCTAAAACTAATCCTAAGGCTAACCCTAATACTAATCCTAACCCTAATTATAACACTAATCCTAACCCTATCCCTAACCCTAAACTTAACCCTATCCCTAAATCTATCCATAACACCAACCCTAACCCTAACCCCAACACTATACCTAACCTTAACACTAACTCTAAAACTAACCATAACCATAACCCAAATCAAAACCTATCCCTATACCTAAACTTGATCTTAATTCTAAACTTAATCCATTACTAACCCTAACCCTCACAATAACCCTAAACCTAACCATAACCCTAATTTTAACCCTAACCATAACTGTAACAATAACACTATCCCTAATTCTAATCTTAACCAAATTCTAAGTACAATACTTACACTAACCCCAACCCTAACCCTAACCCTAAATTTAAAACTAATCCTAATCCTAACAATAGCCATAAACCTAAAACTAACCCTAAACCTAACCCTAAGTCTATCACTAACCTCACCCTTTTCTTAACCCCAAAACTAAAAATTATCCTTACAATAAAGCTATACCTATCCTACCTCTAACCCTAACACTAAACCTAACCAAACCCTAACCCTAAAACTAAACCTAACACTAACCATAACCCTATCAATAAGACTTAACCTAATTCTAACCCTAACCATGATCCTAACTCTAACACTAACAGTAACCCTAACCCTCACCCAAACACTAACAATAACACTAAACTTAATCATAATTCTAATTCTCAACCTAATTCTCAACATAACCCTAAACTTATTTATAACACTAATGCTAACTCTAACACTAATAATACCCATTAACCTAACCCTAAGCCTAAACCTATCCTAAAAATAACCCTATCTCTAAACATAACTGTACTGGTATCCCTAACTCTAAACCTAACCCTAACCCTAACTGTAACCCTAAACCTAACCCTAACACTAACACTAAACTTAACCCTAAACCTAAACATAAAGCTAACACGAACTTTAAACTGAACACTAAACCTAAAGCTAAACCTAATCCCAACCCTAACATTAATACTAAACCTAATCCTAACCCTTACCCGAAATGTGATAATATTCCTAACCTAACATTAATCCTTATCGTAGCACCAGCCCTAACCCTAACACCAACCCAAACCCTAACACTTTTCGTACCCTTAACACTTACCTGAAACCTAACACTCACCTTAACCCTAACCCTAAACTTTAACCTAACCCTTACAAACCCCTAAACCTGATCCCAACAATAACCCTAAAACTAACCTTATCACTAACCATAAACCAAAACCGAACAGTAATTCTAACATTAACTCTAACCCTAATCCTATATGTAACATTAATATTAATCCTAACCATAACCGTAAACTTAAGTATAAAACTAATTATAACTTAATTCTTAAAGCTAAGAATAATATTAACCCTAAAATTAAACCTAATCATAACCCTAACCCTAAAAGTAACCCATACCCTAAAACTAAACCTAACCCTGTTCCTAACACTAACACTAATCCTAACCTTATTCCTAACACCAACACTAATTCTAACTCTAACCCTAACCATAAACCTAACCCTAAACCTTATCCTAAAACTAACCATACCAAACACTAAAATTAACTCTAACCTTAACACTATTGCTAAGCCTAAACCTAACCCTAATACTATCTATAACACTAATGCTAACCAAACCCTAATTCTAACCCTAACCCTAAAACTAACAGTAAACCTAAGCGTACACCCATTACTAACAATAACCCTAAACCTTAACCTCAACCTATCACTAACATTAACCCTATCACTAACACTAACCTAAAACCTAAAGCTAACCGTAACACTTTACTTAACCCTATCCCTAAACCTAACACTTACCCTAAACCTAACCCTAATCCTAACCCTATTCATAATGATAATCCTAACATTAAAATTTACCCTAACACAAATTCTAAGCCTAACCCTAACCCTAACACTAAGGCTCACCCTAAACCTAAAATAACCCTAATACTAACCCTCATACTAAATCTAAACCTAAACCTAATCCTAATACTAAATCTAACCCGAATCTAAACCTTAACCATAAAACTAACCCTTATTATAAACCTAAACCTAATTTTAACACTAAATATAACCATAGCAGAAAACTTAACCCTAACCATAACACTAACAGAAATCCCAACCAAAGTCTAAATCTAACCCTGACACTAACTTTAACCCTAAACCTAATTCTAAACATAACACTAACCCTAACTCTAAAACTAACAATAAACCATATCCTAACCTAAACCTTAACCCTAACACTAATCCTAACACTATCCCTAATGCTAAACTAAACCTGAAACTAACACTAACCTGAACACTAAACCTAAGCCTAACCCTAAACCTAACAATATCCCTAACCCCAACCCAAACCAAAACACTAACCCTAACACTATCAATAAACCTAATTCTAAACCCAACCCTAAATCTAACACTAATGCTAACACTACTTCTAACTCTAAGCCTAACACTAAACCTAACCCTAACCCTAATTCTGAATATAACCCTAATTTTAACCCTACCCCTAACCATAACCATAACACAAAACTTAACCCTAACCTAACCCTAACCCTCATCCTAAGCCTAACATTAAACCAACAGTAACCATAGACCTAACTAGTAAACTAAACCAAACTAAGCCTAATCCTAACAGTAACACTAACCCTAATCTTAAACTTAACCCTAAGGCTAACACTAACCCTAAACCTACTTTTGATAGTAACCCTAACACTTACCACAACCCTACCATGGACTCTGACACTAACTTTAACTCTAACTGAAACCTTAAACCTAACTATAACCCTAAACATATCCTTAACGCTAATCTTAACACGAACCCTAAACCTTACCCTTACACTAACCAAAAACCTAAATCTAAAACTTACCCTAACACTAACCATAACCCTAAACCTAATTCTAACCTTAACATTAACCTTAACAAAACCCTAACCCTAACATTAACCCTTACATAACCCTAACCCTAACACTAACACTAACACTAAAACTAAAACTAAGCCTAACACTAAACTAACCCTAAAACTAATATTAACCTTAACACTAAATCTAACCCTACTTTAAACCTAACCCTAATCCTAAAAATAGCCCTAACACTAACAGTAACCCTAACACTGGAACTAATCCTAACCCCAGCTGTAACTGTACCACTAATCCTAACTCTAACCATAACTCTAACAGTGACTTTAACCCTAACATTAATCCTAACTCTGAACGTACCCCTAATAATAACCCTAATCCTATCCAAAACCTTAACCATAACCCTAACCTTAACACAAACCCTAACTCTAACATAACCCTAAAACTAACCTGAAGCCTAAAACTAACCATAACTCTAACCATAACCCTAAAACGTACACTATACCTAACCCTAACACTAACACTAACCCTAAACTTAACCTTAACACTAACACAAACCTTAAACGTAATTCTAAAATTGACCATAACACTAACCTGAAACCTAAATCTAACTCTGACACTAACACTAACTCTAACACTAACACTAAACCTAACACTAATTCTAAACATATCTATAATCCTAAATCTAACTCTAACCCTAACCCTAACCCTATCTATAACCCTAAACCTAACCCTAAGCTGAAAACTAATTATAACCCTAATTCTAACCCTAATACTAACTCTAAAACTAAGCCTAACCCTAATCCAAACACTAACCCTAACAGTATTTCTAACCCTAAACCTAACCCTAAAACTAACCCTAAACCTAAACCAAATCCTAATCCTAATTCTAATTCTAGCCCTAACCCTAACACTAACACTAAACTTATTTCTGAACTCAACTTGAACTCTATCACTTACTCTAATACTAACCCTAACATTAACCTTAACACTAACATTAAATCTAATCCTAAACCTAACCCTAACCACATCCTAATCATATCTATAACCCTAACCATAACAATAACCTAAGACAAAACCTAACCCTATCTCTAACACTAATCCTAAACCTAACCCTAATACTAGTCCTAAACCTAACCCTAATACTTAAACTAATTCTAACACTAACCCTAAACCTAACACTGTGCTAAACAGTAACACTAAACATAAACCTAAACATACCCTAACTCAAAACCTAACAAAAACCCTAATTCTAAACCTAAACCTAACCCTAACCCTAAACCTAACTGTAAACCTTACCCTACCCATAACCATAACAATGAATTTAACCCTAACCATAACCCTAAAACTAATTTTAACACTAATCAAAACCCTAAACCTAATGCAAACCCTAAGCCTAAAACTAACCCAAACCCTAACCCTATGATAACTCTAACCCTAACAGTAACACTAACCCTAAGCCTAAACCTGACACTAACCCAAACCATAACTCTAAACCTAAACATAACACTAAACTTAATGCTAACTCTAACGCTACACTTAACCTTAAGCCTAACACTAACCATATCCCTAACTGAAATCTAAACACTAACCCTAAAACTAACCCTAAACTTAACACTAACCCAAACCCTAAACCTAACCCTAACCCATCACTAAACCTAACCTTAAACATAACCCTAAACCTAATACTAAATCTCATCCTAAAACTAAACCTATCCCTAAACCTAACACTAACCATAACAAAAAACATAACCCTAAACATAACCCTAAACCTTACCCTAAACCTAACCCTAACCCTAACACTAACCCTAAACTTAAATCTAACCCTAAACCTAACCCTAAACCTAACCCTAAAACTAACACTCTAACCCTAAATCTACCCTAACCCTAACTCTAACACTAGACATAACCCTAATCAAAACCCTAACATTAACCCTAACCCTAACTATAACACTAATCCTAACCCAAAGCCGAAAAATAACCCTAGACCTAATCTTAATTCTAATACAAACTAAAAACTTATCTCTACCCTTAATTCTAACACTAAACCTAACACTATCCCAAACCATAAAACTAATCCTAACCCTAACTCTCACCCAGACCGCAACGCTAACTGTAACACTAAACTTATTCTTAAACAAAACCAGAACTCTATCACTATTTCTAACACTAACCCAACCATAAATAGAACACTAACCATAACCCTAATTCTAAACTTAACCCTAAACATACCCTAATACTATCTTTAACCCTAACCCTAAAAATTACTCTAAGACTAAACCTAACCCTATCCCTAATTTTAACACTATTTCTAAGTCTAAACTTAACCCTAAACCTAATCCTTAAACTAATTCTAACTTTAACCCTAATCCTAACCTTAAAACTAAAACTATGCTTAACCCTAACACGAAACATAAACCTAAGCATAACACTAACCCCAAACCTAACACTTACCCTAAATCTAACAATAGAACTAACCCTGACCTAAACCAAGCCCTATACCTAACACTAAAACTAACCCTACACATAACCACAGGAGTACACTTAACCCTAACCCTAAAACTCACCCTAGAACTAACGCTTACCCTAACCCTAATCCTATATAATCCTAACCCTAACACTAATACTAAACCTAACCATAATTTTAAACTTAATGCTGGAACTAATCCTAACTCTAACTCTAATTCTATCCGCAGTCCTAATGTTAAACCTAACCCTAACAAAAACCCTAACCCTAACCTAAATGTAACCCTAACTCTAACCATAACACTAACCCTAACCCTAATTTTATCTCTAACACTAAACCTTACACTAATCCAAATCCTAAACCTAAACATAATCCTAAACATAAAACTAACAATTACCCTAAACCTATCCCTACTAAACCTAAACCTAATACTTAATCTAACTCAAAATTAACTCTATCAATAACCCTAACTGTAAATCTAACCCTTACAGTAACTATTACCATAATCATAAATCTAACCCTAACACTAACCCTAAAACATACACTCAACTTACTGTAAACTTAACCCTAACCGTAACACTAACACTTACCTTAAAAATAACTTTTTTCCAAACACTAACCCTAACTCTAACACTGATCCTAACTGTAACCCTAACTCTAACAGTTACCCTATCCTTAACCCTAACCCTTACACTAACCCTAGCCCTAACAGTTAACCAAACTCTAAACATAAACTTAACCAAAAAACATACACTAAACCTTACTGTAAACTTAACCCTAACCCTAACACTAACACTGAACTTGACCCTAAGAATAACCCTAACCCAAAATCTAAAGCTTAATCTAATCGTAAACCTATTCCTAACTTTAACCCCAACACTAACCGTAACCCTTACCATAACCCTAACCCGCACACTAACCCTAAACCTAACCGTTACATTAATATTACCCTAAAACTAAACAAAATTCTGAACTTAACACTTTTCCTAACACAAAACCTATTCCTAACCCTAAACCTAATCCTAACACTGACCAGTAATTTTAAACCTAAACGTAAACCAAAATATAACCCTAACACTATTTGCAGTGTTAACCTTAACCCATAACCCTAACCCTAAGCCTAAGCCTAATCCTAACCATAATTCTAAACCTATAACTTATCCTAAAAATAACTCTAAATCTAAAGGTAATTCTAACCCAAATTTAAACCGTAACAAGAACCCTAACTCTAAACCTAACTTTAAACCTAACCTTAACACTAACCCTTACCTTATCCCTCACACTAACACTAACACCAATCCTAAAACTAACATAAAAAAACCTTAATCCTTAAACTAAAACTAAACCTAACCCTACCCTTAACCCTAACTTTCAACTTAATGCTAACCCAAAACCTAATCCTAACACTAACCAAACTTTAAACATAACCATAACACTAACCCTAACACTAACCTGAACAATAAAGAAAATCCTAACTCTAATACTAAACCTAATCCTAACCATAACCCTACACTTAACCCTGACCCTAACACTTACCCTAATATAAGCTCTAACAGTAACCCTAACCACAACACTAACCCTAATCCTAAATCTAACCCTATCCACTAACCCAAATCCTAATACTAATTCAAACCATAACCCTAACCCTAGCATTGACCATAAGCAATACCCGAACACAAAACGTAAATCTAAAACTAACCCTAAAACTAACCCTATCCCTAACTGTAAATCTAACTATAAACCTAACACTAACCCTAACCCTAATACTAACCCTAACACTAACCCTAACCCTAAACCCAAAAGCCTATTTGTAATCTGAATCAAAAACCTAACCCTAACCCTAACCCTAACACAATTCCTAAACGTAACACAAAACCTAACCTTAACCCTAACCCTAACACTAACCCTAACTCTAACCATGAAACTTACCTTAAGCCTAATCTTAACAGTAACTTTAACCATATACCTTAAACTAACCCTAATCCTGACACTAATTTGTACTGTAACCCTAAAACTAACAATAATAATAATCCTAACCTTAATACTAAAACTAACCCTAACGTTATCCTAACACTAACACTAAACCTAACCCTAACCCTAACCCTAAAACCAACCCTAATCCATACCCAAAACTTAACCCTAACTCTAATACTACTTGTAATCATAAATCTAAACCTAAAACTAAAGCTAACCCTGTAAGTAAACCAAAACCTAACTCTTACCACAACATTAACCCTTACTCTAACCCTATATCTAACACTAACACAAACTTTAGACCTAAACCTAAAGCTAACATTAAACCTAACATTTAACCTAACACTAACTGTAATTACAACACTAAGCCTTACCCTAATCCTAACACTAAACCAAAACCTAACCATAATATTAAGTCCAACATTAATAATAACAATAACCCTAAGCCTAAAACCCCAAATCCTAACCCTAACCCTAATATAAACAACAATCTTAATATTTACCCTAAACCTAAAACTAACAAAAAATCTAAACCTAACATAATGCTAAAGCTAACTCTTACCCTAACCCTAACCCTAACACTAACCCTAACCCTAAAACTAACCCTAACCATAAACCTAAACCTAAAAATAATTCTAACAATAAAGTTCACACTGAACCTACACTTAACATTAACCCTAACCCTAACCCTAACACTAACATTAACCCTAACCCTATTTCTTCCCATTACAATAACCCTAAACATAAGATTTACCCTAACCCTAACAATAACCCTAAAATTAAAATAAACCTTAAACCAAACATGAACAATAACACTAACCCTAACCCTAACCCTAATTTTAACCAGAACTCTATCTCAAACCCCGACAATTACACTTATCCTATCACAAACTTAAACCAAACTCTAACCCTAACCCTAACACTATTCATAACCTGAACACTAAACCTAACCCTAATCCTAACTGTAAGCTTAACGCTAACCTTAACCCTAACTGTAACCTTAATCCTAATTTTAACCATAACACTAACCCAACCCTAACATTTATATTAAACCTAACCCTAAACCTAACCCTAACTCTAAACTTAACCCTAAACATATCACTATCCATAAGCCTAAATTTAACCCTAACTCTAACCTTAAACCTAACACTAGCCTAATCCTAATTCTAATCCTGAACCTAATGCTAAACTTAACCTTAATACTAACCCTAAACTTAAACCCATCCCTAAACCTAACCCTAATCTTAACATTAACACTAAACCTAACCCTATACCTAACCCTAACATAAATCATATTAACTTAAAAATAATACTAATCCTTATTTTAAACAAAACAGTAACTCTAACACAAACCCGAACAGTAACCACAACCATAACTCTTAAGCCTATCACTGATTTTAACACAAAAACAAATCCTAGTAACACTAACACTAACCCTAGCCCTAAACCTTACCCTAAAACTAACCTAAAACTAATTTTTACTTTAACCTAAACCTAAACCTAATACTAACTATAACCCTAACTGTAACCATAACATTAACCCTAACCCTAGCCCTCATACTAACCCTAATATATACCCTAACCCTAATCCTAAATATAAATCAAAACTTATCTTAACCCTAAAAATAACCCTAGTATTAAACCTAACCCTAACTCTAACCCTAAATCTAATCTTATACATAACCCTAAACCTAAAACTAACCTTAACCTTAAACCTAAAACAATTCCTAACACTAACTTAATCCCAACACTAGCCGTAAACTTAACCCTAACACTAAACCTAACCCTATCCGTAATTCTGATTCTACCAGTAACCCTTACCCTAACCCTCAAACAAACTCTAATCCTGAAATAAACCTAACCATATTCCTAAACCTAAGCCTAACCTTAAACCTTACTCTTATTCTAATCCTAAACTAACCCAACCCTAAAACTAACCCTCACACTAAACTTAAACCTAACACTAACCCTTAACCTAACTCTAACACTAACCCTAACCCTAACAATAACCATAACCTACCCTACGCATAACACTAACCCTAACCCTAACCCTAACTTGTAACACTAAACTTTACCCTAACAATAACACTAACAATAAACCTAACTTATCTCTAACTCTAACTCTCACCCTAACCCTCACCCTAACCCAAACCCTATACCTAACCCTAACCCTTACCCAACCCTAACACAAACCCTAACAGTAAACCTACAAGTAGATCTAACCCTAACCCTAAAACTAACCCTATCCCCTACCCTAACCATTACTGGAAACTAACCCTAACACTAATCTTAATGCTAACATTAAGCAAAACACAAAACCTAACACTAAAACTAACAATAACCCTAACTCTCACACTGACTCTAACAATAACACTAACCCTAAATCTTACCCAAATACTAACACTAACCCTGAATCTAACTCTAACTGTAACCCTCTTACACTAACACTTACCCTAACCCTAATGCTAATATTTCCCCAACCATAACCTAACCCTCACCCTAACCCTAACACTAACACTAAAACTACTCTAACACTAACCCTGAATCTAACATGATCCCAAATGTTAACCATAAACCTAAATCTAAACGTAAAATTTACCTTAATCCTAACCCTAACCCTACCACTAAGCATAACACTAAACCTGACCTTAAAGCTAATCCTTATCCTAAAACTAATGGAAACTCTTATCCTAATTATCCCAATTCTAAACCTAAACCTAATCCTAAACCTAACCATAACCAAAACCCTAAACATAACCCCAAACTTAACACTACACCAAACAATAACCCTAAGGCTAACACTAACTCTAAACCTAACCCTAAGCCTAACTCTAATTTTAACCTAAATTCTAACCATAACCATAACCCTAACACTAACCCTATCCCTATCATTCACCGTAACTCTAAATGTAACCCTAACCCCAACCTAAACTTAAATCTAACACATAATTTAACTCTAACCCTAACCCTACCTATAAACCTAACACTAAACTTAACACTAAACCAAACCCAAACTTTAACCTGAACATTCACCATAATCCTAATGCTAACCCTACCACTAACATACACACTAACCCTAAACCTAACCATTCCCAAAAACTTACTCTTACAATAACCCTAAGCTTAACACTAACCCTTAAACCAATCCTAACCCTAACCTTATACATAACTTCAATCCTAACTTTAAACTTAACACTTAAAGTAACCCTTACACCCTCCCTAACCCTAAAATTAACACTAAACCTAACCATACCACTAACCAGAACACTTACCCACACCCTATACTTAACATTAACACTAACAATAATCTTAAACATAATACTAACTCTAACGCTAAACCAAACCCAAATAATAACACAAACTCTAACCCTAAACCTTACTCTAACTTTAATTCTAAATATAACCCTAACCATAACACTATTTCTTACCCTTACTCTAACCCTAAACCTAAAACCACCATAACCCTAAACCTAACACTAAACCTATCAATAACATAACAATAACCCTTACACTAACCATAATATTAAACAAAAACATAACCCTAACATTAACCCTAATATTAACCCTAAACCTAAAACTAACCCTAACGTTAAACTTAAACCTAACCCTAAACCTAGCCCTAACACCAACCTTAACCCTACTTCTATACCTAACCCTAACCCAAAACCTAACTTTAAACTTAAAACAAAAACTAACACAAACACTAACCCTAACCTATTCCTAACCCTAACTAAAACCACAACCAAACAATACACCTACCCCTAACTATAACCCTTATCCTAACACTAAATCTAACAGTAACCCTAAACCTAATCTAAAACTACCCCTAACGCTAACCTAAAACCTAACCCTAAATCTAAAAATAACCCTAAGACTAAACCTAACACTAACCCTAACCTCAACTCTAACACTAACTATAACCCTAAATTTAAACCTTACACTTACACTAACCATAATCCTTACCCAAATACTAAACATAAGTCTAACACTAATCCTAACCCTAACCAAACCCTAACACTAAGTGTAATTCTAAGTCTAAGCCTAAACTTAACCGCAAACCTAACCCTAATCCTAAACGTAATCTTATACTTAACCCTAATCCTACCTATACTGCTAACCCTCACCCTACAAATAACTCTGCCTCTCACACGAACCCTAACACTAACAGTAACCCTAAACCTAAACCTAAATCTAAAACTAACCCTAATCATATCCATAATCCTAACACTAACTCTAAAACTAAACTCAACACGAACCCTAGCCCTAGACCTAACGCTAATCATAAATCTAACCCTAAGCCTTACACTAAAACAAATCCAAATCCTATCCCTAACCCTAACACTAATCTTAATATTAAAACTTAACCTAAACCTAATTCTATGCCTAATCCCAACCCCAACCAAAACCCTAATCGTAATCCAAAAATTAAAACTAATACTAACCCTAACCTAAACCTTTCTGTAAACCTAACACTAATCCTAACATTAAGTATAACAGTTACCCTACCACTAACACTAACCCTAAATTTAATCTTAAACCTTTTATTAACCCAATCCCAACCACAAACCTAAAAAAAAACTGTAACCCTACATCTAAACATAAACCTAATTCTAACCCTAACACTAAACATAACCCTAAAAGTAACCTTAACCATAATGCTAACCCTAACCTTAAGCCTAACCCTAAAACTAACTCTAACCCTAACTCTAACTCTAACTCTAACTCCCTTACAGTAACCCTATCCTAACCCTAAATCTAACCCTAAACCTAACACTAACCCTTACCCTAACCCTAACCCAAAAAGTAACTGTAAACCTACCCTTAACCATAACCCTAACAGTGATTTTAAAGGTAACTGTAAACCTTACCCCAACCCTAATCTTTACACTAACAAAACCTAAACTCTAACACTTACACTAACACTAACCCTAATCCTAACCATGTTTCTAAAACTAGTCCTTACCCTAATCTGAAATCTAATCCTAACTCTAACCCCAATCCTAACTCTAACAATAACCTCAATGCTAAGACTAACCCTAATACACACCCTAACTATAACCCTAACACTAATTAGAATCCTAACACTAACACTAATTTTTATACTAACCCGAATTGCAACACTAATCCTATCTCTAACCCTAAGAATAATACTAAACCTAACCCAAACCCTAATCCTATACCTAACACTAACCCTAACCCAAAATATTTCTGTAACCCAAACCCTAAAATTTTTATAACCTTAATCCTAATGCTAACTTGAAACCTAACAGAACCCTAACCCCAACCTATCCCTAACAGTAACTCAAATCCTAACCCTAACTTAAATGCTAACCGTAACTCTAACCCTAACATTAATCCTTACCCTAACCCAACCCTAACACTAAGTGTAACCCTAAGTCTAACGCTAAACTTAATCTCAAACTTAACCCTAATCCTAAACTCAACCATATACTTAACCCTAATCCTATATATAATGCTAACCCTAACCCTAACCCTAAACATAATTTTGCCTCTCACACGAACCCTAACCCTAACACTAACACTAACCCTAAACCTAACTCTAAATCTAAGACTAACCCTACACTTCACCAAACACTACACCTAACCCTAAATATAACCCTTATCCTAACAATAAATCTAACCCTAATTCTAAATTTAACTGTAAAACTAACCATAACCCTAAGCAAAACCTAAATCTAAAATTTTTACTAAACCTAAGACTAAACATAAAACTAACCCTAACCTTAACCCTAACACTAATTATACCCTTAATCATAGAACTTACCCTAAAACTAACCATAAACCTTATGCTAACCCTAAAACTAACTCTAACACTAATCCTAACAATAACACTAACCATATTACTAAACACTTATACTAAACCTAACCCTAGCCTTAAACACAACCCTAACCCTAATCATAAACCTAACCCTATCCTTAACCCAAATCCTATCCATAACTGTAACCCTAACCTAAACATAACCCTAACCATAATACTAACCCTAACCTTAACACTATCACTAAAACTAACTTAACCTAACACTAACTTTATCCATAACTATAACCCTAGCCCTAACATTAAACGTAACCTTAATATTAATCCTAAAGTTAAACCTAACTCTAACCCTAACTCTAAGCCTTACCCTAACCCTTACACTAACACAAAATCTAACCCTAATCCTTAACCTTACACTTACCTTAACCCTAAATCTAACCCTAAAAGTAAACTAAACTTAATCCTAACACTAACCTCTTACCTAACCATAACCATACACCAAAACATAAGACCAACCCTAAACCTACCCCTAAACCTAACTGTAACCCTAAAACTAATCATAAATCTAACTATACAAGTAAACCTAAAATTAACACTAACTGAAATTCTAAACCTAAATGTATCACTATACTTAAACCTAAGGCTGAGCCTAACACTAACACTAACACTAACCCTAACCATAACACTAACCCAAACACTAACCATAACACTAAACCTAAACCTAACCCTAACCATAACACTAACAGGAACCTTAACCTTAACACTAACACTAACTCTAATTCTAAGCCTAATGTTATCCATTAGAGTAACCTAACCCTGAAACTAACCCTAAACCTAACACTAACAATAAACCTGAACTTAACCCTAAACCTAACCTTACCTGTAATGCTAACACTAATTCTAAATGTAACCCTAACACTGACCTGACCCTAAATCTTACCCTAACACAAAACCTAACCCTAACCCTAACTCTTACACAAACACAAAATCTAAATCTAAACATATACCAAAAACTAATCCTTACCCTAATCTTAACACTAACTCTAAACTTAACCCTAAACCTAACACTAACTCTAATACTAATCCAAACAGTATCCCTAACTCTCACCCTAACATAAAACATAAGCCTATCCCTTACATTAACCCTAACTCTAACCTTAAACTTAACACTAACTCTAACTCTAACTTTAACCCTAAAACTAACCCTTAACATAACACTGATTCTAACCAAAACTTCACACTAACCCTTCCAGTAACCCTAAAACAAACAGTGAATCTTAATTTTACCTGAACCCTAACACGAAAACTAACTCTTTCTCTAACCCTAACCATAACCCTAAATTTAAGCCTAACCTAACACTGACCATAACCCTAACCCTAACACAAAACACAAACGTAACCTAACCCTAACCGTAACACTAACCATAAACCTACCTAACTCTAAGCCTAACACTATCCCTAACCATAACCTTCAGTCAAACACTAACCAAAACCCTACCACTAAACCTAAAACTAAAACTTACCCCAACACTAACCCTAATTCTACCCTAATCCTAACCATAACTGTAAATTAAAACGTAACCCTAACCCTAACCCTAGTGCTAACACTAACCCTAACCCTAATCTTAAATCTAAACTGCCGCAGTCTGTCTGGGCACAGTTCAGGAGCCACTTGTCAAAAGAATCTAACTTTATTTTTAGAACTACAAACGCCAAACAAAACAGCTCCTCAGGAAAATACCCTCAGAGCCCAAATGCCACCACCGGCTTCCACAAGCCTCTCACCCCCACACCAGCCTCTTCACCTTCCACAATTCTCCTGCTCTTGAGGCCGATTGGCTGGGTTATGTGGGCGGAGCCAAAGAAGTCCCCAATGAGAAGCTCCGTGGAGGAGCCAATCAGCTAGATGTTGCTGGGGCCGCTGTGAGCAAATCATCAGCTGGCATTCTGAAGGGCAGGGAAACAGCCCAATAAACATCACCGCAGAGGAGTCAAACAGCTAGATGTTGCTGGGGCTGCTATGAGCCAATCATAAGCTGGCAGTCTGAAGGGCAGAGAAACAGCCCAATAAACATCACCGCACAGGAACCAATCAGCTAGATGTTGCTGGGGCCGCTGTGAGCCAATCATTAGCTGGCAGCTGGAAGTTTGCTGGGGCCCCTTTGGCTGTGGCTCTCAACATAAACCTAACACTAACCCTAACCCTAATTTTAAATCTAAACCTAACACTAACACTAACACTAAACCTAAAACTAACATTAACCCTAACACAACCCTAACAAAAACACTAACCTTAATCCTAACTATAAAATTACACTTACCCTAAACCTAGCACTAACATTAACAGTAACCCTAACACTAATCTTAACCATAACCCTAATCTTAATCCTAACCATACATATAACTTAACCATAACACTAACCCTAAACCTAACTCTAACTTTAACCCTAAAACTAACCCAAACCTAACACTAATTCTAAGCCTTACCCTAAATCTAAAATTAATTCTAACACTAAAACTAACCCTATATGTAACACTAATTCTAACCCTTACCCTAACTCTATCCCTAAATATAACTGTAACTCTACATCTAACAGTAACCCTAAACTTAAACCTAACTCTAATCCTAATACTAACCCTAAAACTAATCTGAACCATAACCTAACCTGATCCCTGACACTAATCCTAAACCTAACACTAAGCCTAACCTTAAACCTAACACTAACCAAAATTCTAAACCTAAAATTAACATTTATCCTAACTCTAACCCTAAACCTAACCCTAACCATAACCATAACCATAATCCTAACACTAACTCTAACCCAAACCCTAATGCTATCCCTAATTCTAACCGTAACACTGAACATAAACCTAACTCAAACGTTAACACAAACCCTAATCCTAACACAAAACTTAAACCTAAACCTAACCCTAACACTATCCCTAATCCTAACAATAAACATTTTCCTAAAGCTAATCCTAAATCTAATTCTATCTGTAATATTAAACCTAAAACTAACTGTAACCCTAACCCTAAAACTAACCCTAACACCCGAAACCTAACCCAAAATATTACGTGAAACAAAACACTAACCCTAAACCAACCATAACTTAATCCAAAATTAACCCTTACACTAACACTAACTCTAACTCTATCACTAACCCTAACACTAAACCTAAACCTAACCCAAAACCCAACAGTAAACATAACCCTAACCCTAAACCTAACACTAAGCCTAAACCTAAAACTAACATGAAACCAAACCAAAACTTAACCCTAAACATAAAACTAACAGTAGCCCTAACCGTAACCCTAACCCTAATCCTAACACTAACACTATCCCTAAACCTATGCCTAAACACAAACCATACTCTAAAACTAATTCCAGTGCTAACACTATCCCTAACCCTCATCTTAAATTTAACCCTTATTCTAACCCTACACCTAAACCTAATACTAATTCTAAGCCTAATTCTAGCACTAACTCTAAACTTAACCTAAAGTATAATAGTAACCCTAACCCTAAAACTAACCCTAACCCAATTCCTAACCCTAAACCTAACCATAACTCTAACAATTAAACAAACTCCAACAATAACTTTAACCCTAAAAATACACTAAAACTAACACTAACATTAATTCTTACCCTAAACCTAACACTAACACTAACCCAATCCCTAACTCTAACTCTAACCCTAACACTAACCCTAACCCAAATATTAACCCTATTTTTAACACTGAATCTAACCATAAAACTAAAATCAACACTAACCCTAACCCAAACTCTAACACTAAGCCAAACCATAACCATAACTCTAACACTAACAATAATCCAAAACCTAACAGTAACTGTACCCTAACACTAACCCTGACCCTAATCTTAACCTTAATACTAACCATAAACCTAACTCCAATTCTGAACCTAACACTTACGCTAAAAAGATCCTAACTAGAAACCTAAACTTAACCCTAACACTAACCCTGAACCTGATCATAACATTAAACCTAACCCATAACCTAAACCTAAATCTAACACCAATCCTTTCTGTAACTCTAACCCTGAACCTTATCCTAACCTTAACTCTAAACCTAACCCTAACTCTAAACCTAACCCTGACCCTAACACAGACCCTAACGTTAACTGTAACCTGAACCCTAATTCAAAACAGAACCCTTACACTATCAATAAATCTAATCCTACACTATTCCTAACCCTGACCTTAACCCTAAACCTAACAATAATCCTAATATTAACCCAAACCCTAACCATAACAATAACAGTAAACCCAACTCTAAACCTAACCCTAACCCTAATCCTTACTCTATTCATAACCCCAGACCTATCACTAACCCTAAACCTAATCCTAAATCTAAACATAACACTAACCCTAACAATAACCCTAACATTAACGTTAACCATAACCCTGACCATAAACCAAACACAAATCCTTATCCTAACTCCAAAAGTAACCCTAACCCTAAGTCTAACATGAATAACTAACCCTAAACCTAAACCTAACCCTTGCACTAATCCTAACCATAACCCTAATCTTAACCCTAACCCTAATATAAAACAAGAGCATAACCCTAAACCTAACCTTAACCATAATCTTAACTCTAACTTTAAACCTAAAACTAACTCTAACTCTAAAACTAATTCTAACCCTTACCTCAACCCAAATCCTAGCGTTAACCATAACAATAAACCGAAAAGTAACCCTATATCTAATCCTAGCGCTAACCCTAAAACTAAGCGTAACACTAAACTAAACCCTAATGCTAATCTTAGAACTAACCCTAACCTTAAACATAACCCTAACCCGAACACTATACCTAACCCTAACCCTAATTCTAAACCTAAACCTAAACCTAAGCCTGACACTAATCCTAACCCTAACCTAATTCTATACCTAACCCTAACTCTAACCCTAAAACTTTTTGTAACCCTAACCCTAACTCAAAACCTAACACAAAACCCAAACCTAACCTATTCTGAACCATAACTCAAACCCTAACCAAACACTACACCTAACCCTAAATATAATCCTTATTGTAACACTAAATATAACCATAACCCTAAACCTAACCATAAAACTAACACTAACTACAAACCTAACCATAAAGATCACACTAAACATAACCCTACCTATAACAGTAAGCCTAACAATAACACTAATCCTCAATCTAACCCTCAACCTAGCACTGAATCTAATCCTAAACCTAATCCTGAAAACTAATGCTAACCCTAACTCTAACCATAAACCTAACCATAACACTAACACTAACACTAAACCTAAATCTAAACCTTAACCTAAAACTAACACTAACCTTAATCTTAACCCTAACACTAACACTAACAGTAACTCTAACCCTAACCCTAAGGTTATAACTTACAGTAACTCAAAACCTAACCCTAAACCTAAACCTAACCCAAACACTATCACTAACCCTAACCCTAAAACTAACATTAACACTAACACTAACAGTAACTCTAACCCTAACCCTAACATTATCCCTTACATTAACCTGACCCTAACCCTCACATTAACCCTTACCCTAACCCTAACACTAACCCTAATCCTAACTCTAACCCTAAACCTAACACTAAACCTAACCTTAACCATAAATATTACAGTAATCTTAAACTTTAAGTGAATCCCTGAACCTCACCATTACCCTAATACAAACTCTCACCCTAAAAACTACAATAACACTAACCCTAAAACTAAAACTAAACCTAAAACTAATTCTCACCCTAATCCTGACACTAACTCTGACCCTAAATCTCAACCTACCACTAATCTTAAGTTTAAAACTAATTCTAACACTATCTCTAACCCTATCCATAATCCTTAAATTAAACATAAGCATAAGCCTAATATTAACCCTAACCTAAACTTAACCATAACCCTAACCATAATTCTAACAATAATTCTAAAAATATCCCTAAATGTTACACTAATTCTAATCCAAACACTCACCCTATACCTAACCGTAACACTAAACCTAACACTAACCAAAAATGTTACCCTAAGCTTAACACAATAAATAATCCTATAAATAACTTATCCTATCCCTAAACTTAACCTTAACCCTAACACAAATCATAACCCTATCTAACCCCAACACTAACACTAACTGTAACACTAACATTAAACCTAACCCTAGCTGTAATCCTAAACCTAACAGTAATTTTAACCATTACCCTAACACTAATTGTTACCGGAGATCTAACTCTAACTTAAACCCTAACTTTAATTCTAACACAAATCATAATCATAAACCTAACACTAACACTGAACCTAATTTTTAACTGAATAAAATCCTAAGCTTTACCCTACACCTATACCTAACACTCACCCTAAGCCTAACTGTATCCCTAAACCTCATTCTAAACCTAACTGTAAAACTAACACTAACCAAAATTTTAACCAAAACACTAACACTAACCCTAACCCAAAACCTAACACTAATTCTAACTGTAAACCTGATCCTTACCCTAACCCTAACTTTAATACAAACCATAATCCTTACACTAACCTTAAACTAATTATAAATATAACCCTAACCTTAATCATTATCCTAACCTTTACCCTAACCCAAACACTAACCCCAACTTTAACCCTAAGCCTAACCCTAATCCTATCCACAAACCTAACCCTAACCCTGACCCTAACACAATCACTAACAGTGAACTAACCCTAATCCTAAACCTAACCTTAACCCTAAAACTAACGTTAACCCTAACACTTACTCTAACCGTAACCCTAACATAACCCTAACAGAAAACATATTTCTAGCCCTGAAACCAACTCTAACACTTACACTAACTTTACAACTAAACCCAAATAAAACCCTATTCCTAAACCTAACCCTTACACAAACCATAAATATAAGCTTAACACTAACTCATACCCTAACCCTAAACTTAAGACTAACACTAACCCTAAACCTAACACTAACCATAAATCTTATCCTAACTCTAATGATAAAACTAAACCTATCACTAAATTTAAAAAGAACACTAACCCTAACACTAAATATAACCATAAGCCTAACCCTGACCCTAACAGTAACACTAACTCTAACCATAAACTTAACTCTAACACTAACCCTAAACCAAACATAACCCTAACCCTAACCCTAATCCTAACTGTAAACCTAACCTTAAACATGACCATAATTCATTTACTAACACAAACCCTAACCAAAATTCTATCCCTAATACTAAAACTAACCCAAACACTAATCCTAACACTAAGCCAAACCCTAACATTAATTTTTAACCTAAACTTAAAACTAAAAATAACACTAAACATAACTCTAACCCAAACATAACATTAAACATAACACTAAACCAAACACTAACCCTTACCTTAACCCTAAAAATAACCCAGTCCCTATCTCTAACACAAAATCCAACACTTAACCTAAAACTAACAATAATCTTAATCATAAAACTAACACAACTTCTAACCCCAAAACTAATTCTAAACCTAAGCCGAAACCAATTTATAACCTTAATCCTTAACCTAAACCTGACAGATAACCAAACCCTAAACTAAACCTAACCCTAACCCTGAAACTATCACTAAACCTAAACCTATCTATATCCCTAAGTCTAACAAAAAACTTAACTCTAAACCTAACCCTAACCCTAAACCTAACACACTAACTTTAAGCCTGACTCTAACCATGACCCTTACCCAAACCTAACACTAAAATAACCCTAACACAAAAACTAACCCAAACCCTAACTCTAACAATAACACTAACCCTAAAACAAACACTAATTCTAATCCTAACCCTAAACATAACTCTAAACTAACCCTAATCCTAATCTTAAACCTCAAAATAACTGTAACCCTATTCCTATACATAACCCTCACCTTAACTTTAAACCTAACCCTAACTCTTCCACAATCCCTAAACCTAACCAAACCCAAATCCTAAGCCTAACACTAACTCTATAATAACAATAACATAAATGAGAACTTAAGCCTAACACTAACCCTAAAACTAAACCTAAACCTAAACCTAACTAAAACCCTAACATTCACCTTACTCTAACCATAATGTTAACCCTAATATTAACAGGAAACCTATCTCTAAACCTAAATCTGTCACTAAGCCTAACTCTAATCATAATAATAAACCTAAAGTTAAACCTAAATCTAACCATATCTCTAGCTTTCAAACTAACCCTAAACCTAACTCTAATCTTATCCATAACCCTAATTTTAACTCTAACCCTAATCCTTAATTATCCCTAACACTAACCTAAACCCTAATGCTAAATCTTACCCTAACCCTAATCCTAACCCTAACCCTAACCATAACCATAAACCTAACGCTAATACTAAACCTAACACTCACCATAACCCTAATCCTAACACTAACTGTAATCCTAGCCTTTACCCTAATACTAACCGACACCTTAACCTAACCCTAAACCTACCACTATTTCTAATCTTAACTCTAAACATAAGCCTAACACTAAACCTAAACTAACACTTAACATAACCCTAATCCTAAACCTAACCCTAACACTGAACCTAACCCTAACCCTCTTCCTAACCCTCAACCTAACCCTTACTCTAAACCTAAAACTAATCCTAACACTAACCCGAATACTAAACCTAACCCTAAAACTAACCCTAAAACTAATAATATCACTAAACCTAACCCTTAACCTAACCCTAATTTTTATTCTAAACCTAAACTTAACACTAATTTTAACCATAATCCTAACCCTAATCTAACCCTTAGGTTAACACTAAACACAACACTAATTCCTACCATAAAACTAAACCTAACCCTATTGCTAACAATTACCTTAATCTTAACTATAACCCTAAAACTAACACATGCCCTAACCTTAAGTCTAACGTTAAACCTAAACCTATGTCAAATACTAACCCTAATTATATCTGAAACCCTAACCCTACCACTAACACTAAAATAAGCACTAAACCTAACCTAACCCTAAATCTATCTTTAAAAGTAAACCTAACACTAACCCTAACCCTAACACTAACCCTAACACTAACCTTAACCCTAACACTAAATTTAGCCCTAACCCTGAAACTAACACTAACATTTACCTTAACCCTTACACTAACACTAAACAAAATTGTAACCTAACACTAAACCTAACCTTATTCCTAAACCTAACACTAAACCTATCTCTAACTCTAACACTAACACTAAACTTAACCCTATCCCTAATGCTAACGCTAACCCAAATTCTACCCTAATCTTAATTCTAACACTAACCCTTACACTAACGTTAACCTAACACTAAACCTAAGCCTAAAGCAAACTCTAACCTAACCATTAACCTAAACCTAACCCTAACACTAACCCTAAAACTAATGCTAATCCTAATGCTAACACTAAAAGTAACACTAAACTGAACTGTAAATCTTACCCTGACCCTATCTCTAACCTTAAACTTAAGTCTAAATCTCACCCTAACACTAATCCTAACACTAACCAAAATCCTATCCCTAACCCTAAAACTGCACTTACCCTGAATTTTTTCCTAACCTAATGTTATACATTACCCTGTTTCTAATAATAACCCTAATTGTAAATCTAACAATTAACCTAATCCTAACCCTAAACCTAACATTCAACCTAACCATAATTCTAAAACTAATCTTATCCACAACACCAACTATAACCCTAACCCAAAAATAAACCTTAAAACTTACATAAACATAATCCTAGCCCTAACACTAAACCTAACCCTAAGCCTAACCCTATACTAACACTAACTGTAACCCTAACCTACACCTTAACACTAACGCTAACCCTAAGCATAAACCTAAACCTAACCCTTATTTGAAACTTAACCTAAATTTATTCATAACAGTAAATCTTATCCTGACCCTAACCCTTCCTTTAACAAAAAATCTTACACTAACCCTAAAACTAACCCTAATCCTAATGTTAACCCAAACCCTAAACCTAACAATAACACTTATCCTAAACCTAGCCCTAATCTTAAATCTAAACCTAACTATAACCCTAATCCTAAACTTAACCATAACCTTAACAATAACCCTAAACCTATCTCTAACGTTAAACCTAAACATAACCCTAACCCTCACAATAACCCTATCTCTAAACTTACACTATCATTAACATTAAACCTGTTTCTTACCCTCACTCTAACCCTAAGCTTAACCCTAATCTTAACTACATCATTAACCCTAACTGTAATGCTAACACTAACCTTAACATAATCCTATGCGTAAACCTTACCCTAAATTTAAATCTAAACCTAAACATAACCATAACACTAACCCTAACCCTAACTCTAAATCTAACACTAACAAAGCATAAACCTAACCCTAACTCTAACAATAAAAATACCCCCTAAAATTAATACTTAGCCCTAACAGTAAGC